>NW_026975065.1:2413307-2713307 GCF_030014295.1 Loxodonta africana
AGAAAAGAAAGGTTTCCTTCAAGGGAGAATCAATAAGAATAAGTTCAGACTACTCAGCAGAAACCATGCAGGCAAGAAGGGAATGGGATGACGTATACAGAGCACTGAACGAGAAAAACTGCCAACCAAGGATCATATATCCAGCAAAACTCTCTCTGAAATATGAAGGAGAAATTAAGATATTTACAGATAAACACAAGTGTAGAGAATTTGCAAAAACTAAACTAAGACTGCAAGAAATGCTAAAAGAGATTGTTTGGCCTGATGACCAATAATATCAGGTACCAGCACAATACAAGGTCGCAAAACGGAACGTCCGGATATCAACGCAACTCACATAGGGAAATCACAAAAACAAACAAATTAAGATTAATTCTAAAAAATAAATAGATAAACAAAATAATTCACATAACAGGAAAACATGGAAATGAATAGATAAACGATCACAATAATCAAAAAGAGGGACTAAATATAGGAGGCATTGAACTGCCAGATGGAGAGTGATACAAGGCGATATAGAACTATACAAGTTAGGTTTTTACTTAGAGAATTAGGGGTAAATAATAAGGTAACCACAAAAAGGAATATCAATTTCATAACTTAAGAAAAAAGCCAAGAAAAACGTAACGACTCAACAAACATAAAGTTAAACATTATGAAAACGAGGATCTCACAAGCTACTAAGAAAAACGTCTCAGCACAAAAAGCATGTGGAAAAATGAAATGGCCAACAACACACATGAAAAGGCATCAAAATGACAGCACTAAAAACTTATTTATCTATAATTACGCTGAATGTAAATGGACTAAATGCACCAATAAAGAGACAGAGAGTCTCGGACTGGATAAAGAAACACGATCCATCTATATGCTGCCTCCAAGAGACACACCTTAGACTTAGAGACACAAACAAACTAAAACTCAAAGGATGGAAAAAATATATCAAGCAAATAAGCAAAAAAGAAGAGGAGTAGCAATATTAATTTCTGACAAAATAGACTTTAGACTTAAATCCGCCACAAAGGATAAAGAAGGACACTACATAATGATAAAAGGGACAATTGATCAGGAAGACATAACCATATTAAATATTTACGCACCCAATGACAAGGCGGCAAGATACATAAATCAAATTTTAACAGAATTGAAAAGTGAGATAGACACCTCCACATTTATAGTAGGAGACTTCAACACACCACTTTCGGAGAAGGACAGGACATCCAGTAAGAAGCTCAATAGAGACACGGAAGACCTACTTACTGTAACAATCAACCAACTTGACCTCATTGACTTATACAGAACTCTCCACCCAACTGCTGCAAAATATACTTTTTTTTTTCTAGTGCACATGGAACATTCTCTAGAGTAGACCACATATTAGGTCATAAAACAAATCTTTGCAGAATCCAAAACATCGAAATATTACAAAGCATCTTCTCAGACCACAAGGCAATGAAGCTAGAAATCAATAACAGAAAAACTAGGGAAAAGAAATCAAATACTTGGAAAATGAACAATACCCTCCTGAAAAAAGAATGGGTTATAGAAGACATCAAGGAGGGAATAAGGAAATTCTTAGAAAGCAACGAGAATGAAAATACTTCCTATCAAAACCTCTGGGACACAGCAAAAGCAGTGCTCAGAGGCCAATTTATATCGATAAATGCACACATACAAAAAGAAGAAAGAGCCAAAATCAGAAAACTGTCCTGACAACTTGAACAAATAGAAAGTGAGCAACAAAAGAACCCATCAGGCACCAGAAGAAAACAAATAATAAAAATTAGAGCTGAACTAAATGAATTAGAGAACAGAAAAACAATTGAAAGAATTAACAAAGCCAAAAGCTGGTTCTTTGAAAAAATTAACAAAATTGATAAACCATTGGCTAGACTGACTAAAGAAAAACAGGAAAGGAAACAAATAACCCGAATAAGAAACGAGAAGGACCACATCACAACAGAGCCAAATGAAATTAAAAGAATCATTTCAGATTACTACGTAAAATTGTACTCTAACAAATTTGAAAACCTAGAAGAAATGGACAAATTCTTGGAAAAATACTACCTACCTAAACTAACACATTCAGAAGTAGAACAACTAAATAGACCCATAACAAAAAAAGAGATTGAAACGGTAATCAAAAAACTTCCAACAAAAAAAGTCCTGGCCCAGACGGCTTCACTGCAGAGTTCTACCAAACTTTCAGAGAAGACTTAACACCACTACTACTGAAGGTATTTCAAAGCATAGAAAAAGACGGAATACTATCCAACTCATTCTATGAACCTACCATCTCCCTGATACCAAAACCAGGTAAAGACATTACAAAAAAAGAGCATTTTAGAGCTATATCCCTCATCAACATAGATGCAAAAATCCTCAACAAAATTTTAGCCAATAGAATCCAACAACACATCAAAAAAATAATTCACCCTGATCAAGTGGGATTTATACCAGGTATGCAAGGCTGGTTTAATATCAGAAAAACCATTAATGTAATCCATCACATAAATAAAACAAAAGATAAAAACCACATGATCTTATCAATAGATGCAGAAAAGGCATTTGACAAAGTTCAACACCCATTTATGATAAAAACTCTCACCAAAATAGGAATTGAAGGAAAATTCCTCAACATAATAAAGGGCATCTATGCAAAGCCAACAGCCAATATCACTCTAAATGGAGAGAACCTGAAAGCATTTCCCTTGAGAACGGGAACCAGACAAGGATGCCCTCTATCACCGCTCTTATTCAACATCGTACTTGAAGTCCTAGCCAGGGCAATTAGGCTAGACAAAGAAATAAAGGGCATCCAGATTGGCAAGGAGGAAGTAAAGCTATCACTATTTGCAGATGACATGATCGTATACATGGAAAACCCTAAGGAATCCTCCAGAAAACTACTGAAACTAATAGAAGAGTTTGGAAGAGTCTCAGGTTATAAAATAAACATACAAAAATCACTTGGATTCCTCTACATCAACAAAAAGAACACCGAAGAGGAAATAACCAAATCAATACCATTCACAGTAGCCCCCAAGAAGATAAAATACTTAGGAATAAATCTTACCAAGGATGTAAAAGACCTATACAAAGAAAACTATAAAACTACAAGAAATTCAAAAGGACATACTTAAGTGGAAAAACATACCCTGCTCATGGATAGGAAGACTTAACATAGTAAAAATGTCTATTCTACCAAAAGCCATCTATACATACAACGCACTTCCAATCCAAATACCAATGTCATATTTTAAGGGGATAGAGAAAAAAATCACTAATTTCATATGGAAGGGACAGAACCCCCGGATAAGCAAAGCATTACTGAAAAAGAAGAAAGTGGGAGGCCTCACTCTACCTGATTTCAGAACCTATTATACAGCTACAGTAGTCAAAACAGCCTGGTACTGGTACAACAACAGGCACATAGACCAATGGAACAGAATTGAGAACCCAGATATAAATCCATCCACGTATGAGCAGCTGATATTTGACAAAGGACCAGTGTCAGTCAATTGGGGAAAAGATAGTCTTTTTAACAAATGGTGCTGGCATAACTGGATATCCATTTGCAAAAGAATGAAACAGGGCCCATACCTCACACCATGCACAAAAACTAACTCCAAGTGGATCAAAGACCTAAACATAAAGACTAAAACGATAAAGATCATGGAAGAAAAAATAGGGACAACCCTAGGAGCCCTAATACAGGGCATAAACAGAATACAAAACATTACCAAAAATGACGAAGAGAAACCAGATAACTGGGAGCTCCTAAAAATCAAACACCTATGCTCATCTAAAGACTTCACCGAAAGAGGAAAAAGACCACCTACAGACTGGGAAAGAATTTTCAGCTATGACTTCTCCGACCAGCGCCTGATCTCTAAAATCTACATGATTCTGTCAAAACTCAACCACAAAAAGACAAACAACCCAATCAAGAAGTGGGCAAAGGATATGAACACACATTTCACTAAAGAAGATATTCAGGCAGCCAACAGATACATGAGAAAATGCTCCCGATCATTAGCCATTAGAGAAATGCAAATTAAAACTACGATGAGATTTCATCTCACACCAACTAGGCTGGCATTAATCCAAAAAACACAAAATAATAAATGTTGGAGAGGCTGCGGAGAGAATGGAACTCTCATACACTGCTGGTGGGATTGTAAAATGGTACAACCACTTTGGAAATCCATCTGGCGTTATCTTAAACAGTTAGAAATAGAACCACCATACAACCCAGAAATCCCACTCCTCGGAATATACCCTAGAGATACAAGAGCCTTCACACAAACAGATATATGCACACCCATGTTTATTGCAGCTCTGTTTACAATAGCAAAAAGCTGGAAGCAACCAAGGTGTCCGTCAACGGATGAATGGGTAAATAAATTGTGGTATATTCACACAATGGAGTACTACACATCGATAAAGAACAGTGACGAATCTCTGAAACATTTCATAACATGGAGGAATCTGGAAGGCATTATGCTGAGCGAAATGAGTCAGAGGCAAAAGGACAAATATTGTATAAGACCACTATTATAAGATCTTGAGAAATAGAAAAAATGGAGAAGAACACATACTTGTGTGGTTACAAAGGGGGGAGGGGGAGGGAGGGAGAGGGATTTTTATTGATCAATCAGTAGATAAGAACTGCTTTGGGTGAAGGGAAAGACAACACTCAATACAAGGAAGGTCAGCCTAATTGGACTGGACTAAAAGCAAAGAGGTTTCCGGGATAAAATGAAAGCTTCAAAGGTCCGCGGAGCAGGGGCTGGGGTCTGGGGAACTTGGTTTGAGGGGACTTCTAAGTCAATTGGCAAAATAATTCTATTATGAAAACATTCTGCATCCCACTTTGAATTGTGGCACCTGGGATCCTAAATGCCAACAAGCGGCCATCTAAGATACATCAATTGGTCTCAACCCACCTGGAGCAAAGGCAAAGGAAGAACACCAAGGTCACACGACAACTAAGAACTCAAGAGACAGAAAGGGCCACATGAACCAGAGACCTACATTATCCTGAGACCAAAAGACCTAGTTGGTACCCGGCCACAATTGATGTCTGCCCTCTCAGGGAGCACAACAGACAACTCCTGAGGGAGCAGGAGACCAATGGGATACAGACCCCAAATTCTCATAAAAAGACCATACCTAATGGTCTGACTGCGACTAGAGGAATCCCAGAGACAATGCTCCCCAGAACTTCTGATGGCACAGGACAGGAACTATCCCCGAAGACAACTCATCAGGCATGAAAAGGACTGGTCACTGGGGGGGGAGAGAGATGCTGATGAAGAGTGAGCTAATTAAATCAGGTGGACACTGGAGAGTGTGTAGGCAACTCTTGACTGGAGGGGGATGGGAAGATAGAGAGAGAGAGAAGATGGCAAAATTGGCACGAAACGAGAGACTGAAAGGGCTGACTCAATGGGGGAGAGCAAGTGGGAGAAGGGAGTAAGATGTTTGTAAACCTACATGTGACAGACTGATTGGAATGGTAAATGTTCACTTGAAGGTTAATAAAAATTAGTTAAAAAGAAGACAATGCAAGGAAAGGAATAAAGGCTAAAAAGCAAAGCAAAATGCAAAAAGGCAATGAAAAATGCTAAAAGGAAAAGAGGTAAGGCAAAATTAAAAATGGAAAAAAGTCAACGAAAGAAGGCAAAAAGCAAAAAGACAAGGTAAAAAGGCAAAAAGGCACAACAAAAAGGCAAGGCAAGATAAAATGGCAAAAAAGCAAAAAGTCTAAGAAAAAAGCAGAAAGGAAAAAAGGCAAGGGAAAAAGGAATAAAGGCAAGGCAAAGAGGCAAGACAAAAAGGCAAAGAGGCAAGGCAATATGGTAAAAAGGCAAAAAGGGAAGGCAAACCAGTAAAAAGGCAAAGAGGCAAATCTTAAAGACAAAAAGGCAACGGAAAAGGCAAGAGAAAAAGGGAAAAAGTCAAGGCAAAAGGGCAAGACAAAAGGCAAAAAGGAAAGGGAAAAAGGCAAAGAGACAAGGGAAAAAGGCAAAAAGACCAGGAAAAAGGATAAAAGACAAGGGAAAAAGGCAAGGCAAGATAAAAGGCAAAAAACCAAAAAGCAAAACAAAAAGACAAAAAGGAAAAAAGCAAGGTAAAAAGAAAAAAGACCAAAAGGCAAGGCAATAAGGAATAAAGGCAAGAAAAAATGCAAAAAGGCAAGGGAAAAGGGCAAAAAGATAAGGCAAAAACACAAAGAAGGAAAAAGTCAAAAAGACAAGGCAAAAAGCTAAAACGAAAAGGGAAAAAGAGAAGGCAAAAAGGTAAAGCAAAAAGGCAAGGTAAAAAGGCAAGGCAAAAAGGCAAGGTAAAAGGACAAAAGGCAAAAAGATAAGGCAGACGGAAAAAAGGCAAAGAGGCAAAATGTCAAACGACAAGGCAAAAAGGTAAAATGCAAGGCAAAAAGGAAAAAGACAAAAAGGCAAGACAAGCCAAAAAGGCAAGGCAATACAGTAAAAAGGCAAAAAGGAAAAGCAATCCGGTAAAAAGACAAAAAGGCAAGCCATAAAGGGAAAAAGGCAATGAAAAAGACAAGGTTAAAAGGGAAAAAGTCAAGGTGAAAAGGCAATACAAAAGGCAAAAGGAAAGGGAAAACAGCAAAAACACAAGGGAAAAAGGCCAAAAAAAGAGACAAAAAGTCAAAAGGCAAGTCAAGGCAAAAACACAAGGCCAGACAAGGAAAAAATGCAAAGCAAAGCAAGGCAAGGAAAAAGGCAAAAAGGCAATGGAAGGAAAGGAATAAAGGCTAAAAGACAAAGCCAATGCGAAAAAGCAAAAAAGAAGAGATAAGGCAAAAGTTAAAATGGAAAAAAGCTAGGAAAAAAGCCAAAGAGCCCAGAAGACAAGAGAAAAGGGCAAAAAGGGAAAAAGGCAAGGCAAAAAGGCAAGGAAGGTAAAAAGGCAAAAAGGAAAAAGGCAAGGCAAAAAGGAATAAAGGAAAGGAAAAACGCAAAAAGATAAGACAAAAAAGGAAAAAGGCAAAGAGGGGAAAAAGTCAAAAAGAGAAGGCAAAAAGCTAAAACGGAAAGCAAAAAGGGAAAAAGGCAAGGCAAAAGGCAAAAAGGTAAGGGAAAAAGATAAAAAGGTGAAAAGATAAGGTAGACGGAAAAAAGGCAAAGACGCAAATAGTCAAAAGACAAGGCGAAAGGTACAATGCAAGGCAAAAAGGGGAAAGGCAAAAAGACAAGAGAAAAAGACAAAAAAGCAAGGAAATATGGTAAACAGGCGAAAAATCAAGTCATAAAGACAAAAAGACAATGAAAAAGACAACGTTAAAAGAGAAAAAGTCAAGGCAAAAAGGCAACACAAAAGGCCAAAGGGAAAGGGAAAAAGGCAAAAAGACAACGGAAAAGGACAAAAAAAAAAAAACAAGGAAAAAAGCAAGACAAAAAAGCAAAAATGCAAAGCAAGGTATGTCGGGGGACCGTAGGCGTGTGCCCTTTGCCACGTCTTCTGCGTGGGCATCCCCCCTGTGCGCCGCGGGGTGCCATGGCGCCTTGCATCGGCGCAGCGTGGCGTGCCTGCTGTGCCCGTGGGCGGCGCGGGCACGCTGTGCGTCCACGTCCGTCTTAGCGTGCGACCGTGGCATGGCAACTTCGGGACGTCGCGCGTGCACGTGGCGCGGGAGGCGCCCGTACGTTCGCGTCTTCTGCCCGTGTTTTGGTTGCGCAGTCTGTCCACGTGTGTTGCCGGGTGTGTGTCCGAGTCCGCGTGACGCCTGCCCGTGGGTGCCGCGTGTACGGGGCAGCGTCCGTGTCCGTGTCCCGGAGCGTCCCGTGCAGCACATTTACATGTGGACCGTGCCCGCGTGCTTCGTGTATCGTGTGCGTGGGGGTGACGCGTGTCCAAATTTCCCATGTGTTCCGCCTGCCCGTGTCTACCTCTGAATCTCCTGAGCATTCCATTCGTGCGTCTGCTGTGCACGTGCGTCTCCGTGTTTCCGCGTGCTCCGGGCGTGCGTCCCTGTCTCCAGAGGGTAGTCCTTGCTGCTGCTCCTGCGGCTGCTGCTGCTGCTCCTGCTGCTGCTGTTGCTGCTGCTGCGCGTGCGTACGTGTCCGCGTGGCTGCGCATGTGGACTCTCGGGTGCACGCACGTGCACCCCCGTGCGCCGCGTGTACCTTGCGTGTGGTGGTGCATGCGTGTGTCACGCACCCCGTCTGTCCGAGTGTGGCGCGCCTGCTTCGGAATGCCACACAGGTGCATGGTCGGCCGGCGCGCGAGTCATGCGGTCGAGCATATGTACTTCGTGCGTTTGCCCCATCTCACGTGTGACGCGTGTATCGTGTCGTGCATGTGGGGAGACGTCGTGTCCGAAGTGCTGCGGCGTGGCCGTCTGCCCCATTGCGACCCTCTGTGCAGGCGCACGTCCCGCTTCGGGGGGGGGGGGCGGCAGGCGGGCGTGTGGGGCGGGTCCAAGGGTGTGTGCCTGTGTGGCATATCTTCCCGTGTTTCGGCTGTGCCGTCTGTCCGTGTGAGTCGCTGTGCGTCTGGTACTGCGTGTGCACGCGGACCGTGCCCGTGGGTGCAGTGTGTCCACGTTCCCGCGTGTTCTGCCTGCCTGCACCTACCTCTGTGTCTCCTGAGCATCCCGGGCTTGTGTCTGCTGTGTGTGCACGCGCGCTTGTCCATTTCCAGGTTTCCATGTGCTCCGTGTGTGCATCCGTGTCTTTGGAGGGCACTCTGTGGTGCGTGCGTGTGCGCACGCATGGGCGGACGGGTTTCCATCCTTCCGTCCATCCGTCCGTCCGTCCTCCTCCTCCTCCTCCTCCGCCCCCCACACTCCACCGCCCCCCACCACCCCCACTGCCTCCACCATCTCCAAACCTCTTCCCCACCTGGTGGGTGCCACCTGGTGGCCACATTCGGCTGGATCCAGATATCGCCAGCGTGGGGCCGACAGAATGGGCGCAGGCTGGGTGGGGTTGGGGGTGCGGGTGGGCGGTGGGGGCGGGTGGCGCCAGCGGTCCTCGTTGGAGGCAGGGCTAGAGCCAATGGCACGTGCCCCTCCGGTTTCTGTCGGGACTGCCTCCGTGACATCGAAGAGAGTTTCTGCATCCATCCGAGGGTGCGGGGGTTCGACGGACCGAGGGTGCCGTCGTCCCTCGACGACCGCCTTTGGGTCGCGCGCACACACTCGGAGACGTCCCGTCTCAACTGAGTCAGCAGAGTAGAAACCGCGGCCCTGGAGGCAGCTACCTAACGCTGGTGCGTGCGACGTGGAGCTCTCTACAACCTACGGAAGGAAAACTCCTGTGACCGGAGTTCTCGACTCCTGCCTTTCAGTGCACCCTCTCGTCACCTCGCTCCATTTCCTAAGGCTCTCGTGACTCCTCCCGTTCTATCTCAGCAAGGTAAAGCTGAAGGGCTATTCGCTCTGCCCATCCGTGAATGCCACGCCCCAAGTTCTGAAAGTTGGTGTTTCCCTTCGAAGGTAGCCGGAAAGGAGTGGTGGGGGTGGGCGGCGCGTGAGCCAAAGGATCTTAAAAACATGGCGGCGGCGGCACCGCTTTCAGCTCTGACGGATCCCACGCAGAGGCAGGGGCACTCAGGAGCGCATGCAGGTGCCCATGTGAAGGTGCAGGCTCGTGCACGCGTGGACGCGCGTGCTCTCGGGCATGTACGTACAAGCGCGCACACGCACGTGCACACCCCTACACGTACGCACGCGCACGGAAGCGCCCACGGGGGCGTGTACAGGCGCAGGCGCGCCCGTACCTGCATACACGCCTACGCGCGTGTTCCTGTGCGTGTACGCAGGGCAGGAACACGTGTACGAGTACGCACGTGCGGACGCACACACCCGCACACAGGCGCGTGTACACCCCTGCGTGTCCGTATCTGCAGCCATGGGTGTGCGCACGTACACGCCTACCACCCTTTTCTAGCTATCCCTGTCACCAGGGTGGCTCGGCATTGAGGTACGCCTCTCCCTCTCCCTCTTCCTTTCCCTCTCCCTCTTTCTCTCTTCTTCCTTTTCTGAAACCGGGTTTTCCTCTCCGAGAGCCGTTCCGCTTCTCGGGCGAAACCAACTCACCGAGTACTGGAGAGCAAATGCAAAGACGGAGCCCTGGCGGCGCGGCGGCTAGGAGCTCAGCTGCCAACTGAAAAGTCGGCGGTTCGAATCCACCGGCTGCTCCTCCGGAAGCCCGTGGGGTGGATCAACTCTTTCCTCTAGGGTCGCTCCGAGTCCCGACCCGCTCGATGGCAAGCGATGGCAGCAGCACAGAGAGTTATCTAAACAGAAATGAGAATGATGACGAACGTGAGTCTTCACTGCCACGCCCTACTCCCCACGCGAGCACTGTTCAAACTCCGGTGTTTCTCTCCATGTGGGGTTCACCCACGACTGAGAAAAAATAAACCGCCCCCAAGGACGGCCTGCATTTAGAGCCCCTTCGTAGTAGCGCGTCTTCACGGGACGACGGCACACCCGCCTGTCACCCGCTTTCAGGAAAGATCCCCCCGTAGAGAGTCGCAAACACGGGCGAAGACGGAGGAGTCCGCGTACCCGTCGCCTAAGTTCAGCCATCGTCTGATTTGAAACCGGTTCCTTCCCGGTCCTGTCTTCCCATCGATCAACGCCTCCCGGGGATGGGATGTCTTCCAGCCGAACCAGCCTACCGTACCCTTCCCCTTCTACATATCTCAGGAGGTCCCTCGGACAGGGAGGACAGGGAGGGATCCGTCAGATGTCCAGTTCACCGAGAGCTTTCAACAACGGCGGTAGGTCGTCCCGGAAAACCCCGGTAGGGTCCACGTGCAGCACGAGCTTCACACACCTGCTCCTCCAGCTTCCCAGGAGACGTTCGCGGCACGGTAACGCGAGCAACGCGGGAACGGCGACGCTGCCCTTGGCCTTACCGTTCCCCCCAAGCTGAATATGGCCCTGGCCCTCACCGCGGGCTGAGTTGGGGGAGTGGGGGTCGGGCGGGGGGTGATAGGTGGCAGCCGCCCTCGCCGGCAGGCGGCGCTAGATGCACAGACGCATACGCTCAGACACGCACTCACGCACAGACGCGCACTCGTGCCTGTACAGACGCACACACTCACACGGGCATGCACGCTGACACGCATGCACAAACACGCAGATGCGCACACGCAGGCACACACATGTCCAGACGCGCGTGTGCACATGCACACACACAGACGCGCACACACAGACACGCATACAGACCCGCGCGCGCGCACACACACATGCGGAGCCACGCACACACACAGACGCGTGCGCACACACAGGCACAAGCACACACACAGACGCGAGCACAGACACACACACCCGCGCACACGCGCGCGCACCAGGGCACCCGGAACGTTTGCCAACTCCCCGCCCCCCTCAGCACCCCACCCCCCAGCCCCAACGCACGTGGTCCCCCACCACCCCCACCCTCCGACCCCCCCACCACCCCACACTCGGCCCCCCATCCCCAACCCCTCTCTGGCACTCCACCCCCCATGACTCACGCACGCCCGCCCGCCCGCGCTGGGGAGCCGCCGGAGATCTCTCGAGACGCCGACTCACCCCGCTCCCTCCCCCCCGCCCCGGAGACGCCACCTTCCCGAGTCCGCCCGCCAGCCTGGAGACCACTCACTCAGGCCAAACCGCCTGAGGGCCTCTGGGTGGGCGTTCGCGGCCGTCCTGCCGCGCCTCGCTGGACCTCACTAAGTCCGGCCTCTCTCCAGAGAGCCTCAAGGGCCTCCCTCGGTGAGATGTTCTCCCAGTCCGACCGGGGGGCCCAGAGCCGGTCCGTACCGGCTTTGGAAAGGTGTTCCTGGCCGCACCCCCCCGTTTGCCCTCCCGCGTCGCGGGAGGATGAAAAGCAATGAGGAAGAACGCTCTCGGTGGCGGCCGTGGTTTTCTTTTGCGACGCGGATGCCGGCAAACACACGGCTCCCTCCCTTCCTCCCTCCGGACGCAATTTGCCCGTTCAACCCGCCTCACGCGTACCGTTGGCTCGGCGACAGGGACGACGGCGGAAAACGTCTCCCGGTCTGCCTGCTGCGCCACGCAGGCACTCAAAGAACGAGGAGGAAAACTTCGGGGGCTGGTGGTCTCATTCTGTTCCGTTTGTCGCGTCCGTCCAAATGATACGGATCGGAGAACACCTGCCCGTCCGACACTTGGGACGTGCTCCCTTCTCCCTCCCACCCCTGGTGGACGCTCATCCCCTCGGGAGCCTACCCGTTCTGCCCTTTTGGGGGCGCGCGCGCCCCATGACGCTCACGAGAGATTTCCCCGGCGGCCCAGGGCAGTCTGTCCCCTAGCCCACCCCCAAGCCCCGGCAGGGGCCCAGGTGAACCCTGTTCCGCCCCGCCGCCCTTCTCTCCGGTTGTCAGCCGTCGCCTGGCGGCCGCTTCGATACCGTTCCCCTCCGGAGCTCTGGGGCGCCAACGAAATGGGAAGCGATCCCGACGGGCGCGCGCTGGCCACGACGGCCCGGGGCCTCCCCTCCGTTTCCCCGAGTCCGGCCTGGCTCCCGGGATCCTCCGTCCCAGGGGTCCCCGCCCCCGAGTGGTTTCCAAGTCTGCCCAGGAGGCCCGGAGACGATCCGTACCTGCTTGGGGAGGGCGGGCGTCCCTGGCCGGCTGGCCTCTGTGGGTTTGCCCGCCCGCCAGCCGACGAGATGGGATCCCCATGCGGCCGCGCCGGCTGGCCAGCACCGCTCTCCGGGACGCCGGCGGCGTCGGCGGGATCGTCCCGGCAGACCCGACCCTGTGCTGTGGCGGCCGGCCCCACCATCTTCCTGCCGCCCCGCGCCGAGAAACGTTTTCGGCGGCGATGCCGGGGGGTGGGGAAGGGGCGGGAGGGTGGAGCCGGGATGGAGCCGGGATGGGGCCGGGCGTCCGGCCGCCCGGCGATGCCCCCTCACCGGCCGCCGATCCGGATCCGTCCCGCTGCCCTCCGCGCCGGTTGTCGGCCGCCACTTGGCGGCCGCTTTGATATCGTCTTCCTCCGGAGCTCCGGCGCCGGCGACACGCACGGGAGGCGATGTGGCCGCGCTGGCCGAGGCGACGTTCCCGGACGCCGGCGGCGGCGTCGGCGGGATCGTCCCTGCCGAGGCAGGAAAGGGCCCGGCCCGGTGGATCCCCTTGGCCCAACCGACCCCGCTCCGTGGCGGGCCCCAAGGCCTTCCAGCCGCCCCGCGCCGAGAAACGTGTTTGGCGGCGGCGAGGGGTAAACGCCCCGCGACGCTCCCGAGAGGTTTCCCCGGCGGCCCAGGGAGTCTGTCCCCTCTCCCACCCTCAAGAGCTGACCGGGGCCCAGGTTGACCCGGTTCTGCCCTCCGCCCTTCTCTCCGGTTGTCAGCCATCACCTTGCGGCCGCTTCGATATAGTTCTCCTCCGGAGCTCTGCGGCTCCAACGAGATGGGAAGCGATCCCGGAGGGCGGACGCGCGCTGGCCACGGCGGCCCAGGGCCTCCGCTCCATTTCCCTGAGTCCAGCCTGTCTCCCAGGGTCCTCCCTCCTAGGGCCACCCCGAGTGGTTTGTCCGCCCACCCGTCTGCTCGCCTGCCTGCCTCCCAACGAGAGGGGATCCCTATCCGGACACGCTGGCTGGCCGGCATGGTGTAGACAGGAGCTACCTGGCTAAGGGGTGAAATGGCCTGGCTGGGCGGACCCCCTCCGGTTGGGACTTTGGGAGGTGGAGCCGAGGCGGTGGAATAGACTGACGCTTCTGGCTAGCCCTCTTGACAACAAAGACCTGAAACACACAAGTGAGCGAGTGTATCTGTGACAAGCCGGGAGTCCTGATCCTCAAAGGCGAGCTTAGATTAGACAACGCACTGAGGGGCAGCGAGAGGAAGAGACCTTTCGGAAGCAGAGACGGTTTACCGGACTTGTATCGCGGGGAGCCCTCAGGCACCGTTCCCAGAGCGGCTGCTGCGGTGGGCTGGTACTGTCGTTCCACTGCTGTTCCCTCAGGGGGAACAGCCAGTCACACAGCCTGCTCACACCTCCAGAACCTGAGGAGAATGGAACTCTCAGCAAAAGCTAAGTACTTGTGTGTATTTTACCGCGCCCCTCCACCCGCAAGCCAGCTTCAACGGCTGAATCTCTGGGCCTGATATTGCCCTGTTGAGCAGCTAGAGCCATCCTTCTGGCCTTGGGGAGAGAAAAAATGTGCAATGGGTGAAAAGATAATTTGCTAGTCCGTTAACCAGGGGAGCTCAGGACAGAAGCGGCTGCTATCCAGGCATAAACCGTACGTGGTCCTTGAGCACTTTCCCTTCTGCATGGACCTGTGTGGGCCTATTTCAGGAGAATAGGCCCTTGTTGGCAAACTGCAACCATTTCAGCTGTGCAGTGGAGAGATGGGTGTTTGACATTTGACATTGCTTTGCCTATTAAACAAGGTGTCCTCACCTATTCACAGCAGGTACCTAAGGACTGGTAGTTCCACTCAGGCCACCCAGCCACCCACGACAGGGGTCCAGAGATAACTGGTACCTCCTAGTCCTTACAACCAAAAACTTTGGGTGCCCACGGATCGTCTGCAGAACCCACCCACCAGAATGCTCTAGTTAATATGGACACGTTTTCCTCAGAGTAAATCGGGGGTCAGTGCTCAGCCCCCTGCCTTGTTCAGAGCATGACCCCCTGCTGCAATCAGATACCGGTATATACACCAATCACCCCTGCCCCCGTAAGACTGTAAGACAGAGCCTGTACCACACACTTGATATCAGCTACCTGGAAACCTGAGCTGAATTCATACAAGAAAAGTGAATGGACTCCTAGACTGATATACCTGATAACAGCTCTAGCGAGCTGGGGACAGGACCCCAGAGCTCCAAAGGTGAACATAATCAAGGTAGCTCACTCAAGCAACCCATGGGGTATACCAAAACAAAACAAAGCAAGCAGCTACGACACAGTAAGGAAGCATAAACTAATACAATAACTTATAGATGGCTCAGAGACAACAGCCAATATCAAGTCACATAAAGAAGCAGACCATGATCACCTCAACAGCCTCTCGAAACAAAGAATCCAGGGATCTTCTAGATAAAAGTGCATTCCTGGAATTACCAGAGGCAGAATACAAAATTTAATATACAGAACCCTTCAAGTCATCAGGAAGGAGTCAATACGCAGAACAAGCCAAGGAACACACAGAGAAAGCAATTGAAGAAAATAGAAAGATTATTCAGGAACATAATGAAAAGCTTAATAAGCTGGAAAAATCCATAGACAGGCAGCAATCAGAAATTCAGAAGAGTAACAATAAATTTAAAGAATTAGACAACTCAATAGAAAGTCAGAGGAGCAGAATTGAGCAAGTAGAAGCTAGAATTTCTGAACTTGCAGAAAAATCACTTAGCACTAATATATTTGAAGAAAAAATCAGATGAAAGAATTAAAAGAAATCAAGAAACCTTAAGAATCATGTGGGACTCTATCAAAAGAAATAACCTACAAGTGATTGGAGTAGCAGACAGGAACGGACAACAGAAAATTGTTGAAGGTTTGGCAGAATACTTCCTGGATATTGTGAAATATGAGAAGATATCTATCCAAGATGCTCATCAAACTCCACATAAGCTAGATCTTAAAAGAAAGTCATCAAGATATAATCAAGCTTGCCAAAACCAAAGATAAAGAGACAATTATAAGAGCAACAAGGCATAAAAGAAAAGTCACCTACAAGGGAGAGCCAATAAGAATAAGCTCGGACTACTCGGCAGAAACCACGCAGGCAAAAAAAACAATGGGATGACATATTTAAAAAATTGAAGGAAAAAAATTGCCTGCCAAGAATCATATATCCAGCAAAACTGTCTCTTAATATGAAAGTGAAATTAAGATATTTCCAGAAAAACAGAAGTTCGGGGAATTTGTAAAAACTAAACCAAAACTACAATAAATACTAAAGGGAGTTCTTTGGCTAGAAAATCAATAATATCACCTGTCAACCCAAGACTAGAACACTGGGCAGAGCAACCAGAAGTCAACCCAGACAGGGAAATCCAAAAAAACAAAGTAAGTTTAAAATAAAAGCCCAAAACAGAGTAACAGCGATGTTATTATATAAAAGAAGACAACATTAAAATAATAAAGAGGGACTAAGAAATGTATTTATACAGTTTCCATACGGAGAGGAAGATACGGTGATACAAAGAAATAGTTTAAAATTAAAAAAAATAGGTGTAAATAGTAAGGTAACCACAAAAGACAAACTATCCTTCTCATCAAAATAAAATACAAGGGAAAAATAGAGACTAGGAACAAAATCAACGAATATGAGGAAAGGACAATATATAAAGAAAATCTACTTGGCATGTAAAATTAAGTGGGAGAAAGAAACGTGTTCGGCGGCGGCGGCGGCGGCGGCGGCGGCGGCGGCGCGGGGGCGGGGGCGGGGGCGGGGGCGGGGGCGGGGGCGGGGGGAGCCCAGACGAGACCGGACCTCCGGGCGTCCTGCGGTGCGCCCTCGCCGCCCGCCTATCCGGATCCGTCCCGCTGTCGCCCGCGCCGGTTGTCGGCCGCCACCTGGCGGCCGCTTTGATATCGTTTTCCTTCGGAACTCCAGCGCCGACCACATGGGAGGCGAGGTGGCTGCGCTGGCCGAGGTGACGTTCCAGGACGCCGTGGGCGTCGGCAGGATCGTCCCGGTCACGGTGGGGCGCCGGCGCCAGAGCCACGTCCCGGAATTGGGCCTGCAGCTGTAACTGGCTGGGGTGGCTTTCGCTGCCGTAGCCGCTGCGTTAATGGGTGAGAGGATTTTGGCCGCTCGCCCAGGTCGACCAGTCCATTCCGATTCCCCCACCTCCCTGTGTCCGTGTACATCGAACTGTGCCGGACCGAGATGGTTCAGGCTGAAGAGTAGGAGAAGGCATGCTCCAGGCTTTCACGTGTCTTCCTTCGCGTGGACGTCTCGTCACCGGTCCTTGTGGTGTAGGTATGTTGTGGCCCATGTACGCGCCCCGTGTTCACCTGCGTGGGTCCCGGACCGTCGGAAGAACTAAACCGCCCGAGATTTTTTTTTCAAGTCCTGCTCCGTGGGTCCCCGGGGCAACACCATCTCCCCACTGCTGGCACTGTAGGTTGCTGCTCGCTGCCCGGACCCCCAGCATGTGTCTTCGAGCGTGGCTCGTACGTTTGGAGCGGTCAAACCTTCCAAAGTTTTTCTAATTTTTTTTCTGGAGGTTCCTTCAACCGTTCACTGTTGGTGCATTCTTCCCGTGGTGCGCACAGGCAATCGCTCCAGCTCTTGCCCGGTCCCGGCCGGCTCCATCACACTGTCTCGTGCATAGACTAGAGTACCCCTGGAGCTCCGGGGCTGCGAGAGATGGGGTTGTGTTACCCCGCGATTTATGTGAAGCAGTTCCTTTAGATCGCTGTGACGCGGGTGCGTCTCTTACCCTGAGTCGCTGTTTCTTAAGCTATAAATACACGTTTTGGTTCACCAAGTAGCTTCCTATATGCCCTATTTGTATGGTGATTCCTGTGAAATAAGTTGGGGTCCTGTGTTTTTTGCGTTTATGGGCTACCGATTCCCACATGTTTATCTGCTCCCTACTTGAAATCGTACCTGGTGCATTTGTGCCATCTTTTGTGCTTCTAGGTATTCAATGGTTGTCTTCCCTGGGTTCCTGGGGCCCATGGCGTCGTTGTGCCGGCGTTGTGAATCTTCTAACCGGCGTGCCCCCTCCTGAAGGCAACCTGGGGTTTCCGCGATGTTCATACCATCTTGCGTCATTTTTCTTCCTTGCTCTGTTCCTCTCATGTCAGGTATTCACCAACTGGGGCTTTCCTGACCGCTTTTACACAGCACGTGATTGGATGGCGGGGAAGAACGTGATCCTCCCTCCAACGGTCTTCTCACCCATTCCTAGCCATGCTCATTTTGCGTGATTTTTGCTGCGCCTCTCTTCATCATTGTTGCACGCTGTCCCTGTCGCGTTTGAATCTGCACCCAAAGAGGCACATAACATTGTTTTCACAAAGGGTACAAATGCCCCGTGCCCGCGAAACAGTGTGTTTTCTCGACGCTGGCTCCATGGAGATGAGAAAAAAATGCCTTTTTTGGACCCGATGCTGCTGCAGTGATTTGTCCTTACCCGCAAAAGTGGTGGGTGGAGATGGGCATGTGCTGTTTGTTGACAAAACCTGGTGAGCATGAAACAGCAGTTTCTCTTCCTAGCTGTGAACAATTGAGCTTATTTTCCTTTCTGGTACCGCTATGGCACAGACCTCTGCATTCCTCTGGGCGTCGCTGAGTGCTTTGCATGGTCCGACGTGGTGGCCGATCTGTGGGGAGGATCTCTCTTTAGTAAAGCTTTATGTCTTTGACGGTGTGTTTTACTGGCTCTTCAAGCCATTGCCAATCCCCTTACACATTGTGTTCGTGGCTCATAGGCAGGGCTCCTCTACTTGCCAGGAGAGGTCTGCTGACTCAGTGTTGGTGACGCAGGGCACCCTCTGCCTATTGTTACCACTACACAGTGGTGGAGGGTCTTGCCAGTCACCCAGCTGGCATCATATAGTGGGCATATCAGTGTGCCTGTGTAGTTGTCCCATCACGGCGTTCCAGGCTGAAAGCGGTGGGCCCACCATGGAAACCGCTATAATGACTTCCAGTTTTCTGCCTTCACCCATCTGGTGCCCATCGTGCTGGAGGTGCAAAGGTGCGAGCTGCTTAGTTAGGGTGTACACTTAGTGACGTGACCCTGGGCTAGTTGAATAGATGTGTGAAGCTGCCCCAGAGTGCCTCTTGATGCCGTCGTTCATCTCTTGTCCAGTGGGTAGTGCATGCATGCTTCCCGGCTTGGTAGAAAAAACGCCCTCACCATGTTGGTGTAGTCAAGGGAGACAGGACTTGTCCCCCCGTGATGTACTCCTGGACCTGGCCCGGGCCCATGTGTGATGGGCTGTTTGGGGGTATGTGGCCACTGAATGCACAAGGGTCACTCAAGATGGGATAGAACTGTCTGTGGCCTTCAGTTACTGTGAGTAGTCGTTGGATTCTGGCTCCCCTATGTGCCTCTGCCATTCCTGTGCCTGCACCTCCACCACCCACCGTAGTCTTCTGTCTGGGCCTCTTTGAACACGTCATTGACGAGCAAGGCAATGAGATTTTTTCTCACAGGGGATTCAGAAAATCAGATAGTTCACGTTCAGGTCCCATCTGCCCAAGCAAAGTTTCAGCTTCCACGCATTTTTAAGTCGGCTGTTACGGATCTCTCCTTTGTGTCAAGTTGTATCGTTTGCCTTGTGTCATGTCCTCCGGTGTCACGCCATGTCGGACTGTGCCACGTTGTGGTGTATGGAATATCCATATGATGGAGTACTATTAAGTGGTAAAAGAATGCCATGAAGGGTTAGGGTTTTAGGGTTCAGGGTTTGGGTTAGGGTTAGGGAGGTTGGGGTTACGATCAGGGGAGTAGGGTTTGGGGGTTGGGCTTAGAGTTTGGGGGTTTGGGCATAGGGTTAGAGGGGTTGGGGTTAGGGGTGTTGGGGTTGGGATTAGGTTTGGGTTAGGAGGTTTGGGATTATGGTAAGGTGGTTTGGGGTGGTTAGGATTGGAGGCTTGTGGTGCTGCTTAGGGTTGGGGGTGGGGTGGTTAGAGTTTAGGGTCAGGGTTTAGGGTTAGTTTTAGAAGTTAGGGCTAGGTTTTGAGTTTAGGGTTTAGGGTTAGGACTTAGGGCTAGGACTTGGGTTAGGGCTTGGGGTTAGGTTCCAGGGTTAGGATTAGGATCAGAGTTTAGGGTCCGAGTTTCGGGTCCGGGTTGTGGCCAGGGTCAGGGATCAGTGTCAGTTTTCAGGGTCAGGGTCATGGGTCAGGGGTCTGGGTAAGGTGGGTTAGGGCTTAGGGTTAAGGGTTAGAGTTTTCGGGTCAGGGTTAGGGTTAGGTAATGGGTTGGAGGGAAGATGAGGGTTAGTGTTGAGGTTAGAGGGTTTGGGTTACATAGGGCTAGAGGGTTAAGGGTAGGGTTTGAGGGTTCGGGTTAGAAGGATCAGGTTAGGGTCAGGTTAGAGGGATCGGGTTGGGGTTAGTGTTAGAGTTAGAGGGTTCATGTTCGGGTTAGGGGTAGAGGGTTCGGGTTTGGGTTATAGTTAGGGTTAGAGGGTTAGGGTTAGGTTTAGATGGTTCGGGTTTGGGTTCAGGTTGGTGTTAGGGTTAGAGGGTTTGGGTTCTGGTTAGGGTTAAGTTTAGAGGGTTCACGTTCAGGTGTTAGAGGGTTCGGGTAAGGGTTAGGGTTAGAGAGTCCCGGTTAGGGAAAGTGTTAGAGGATTCGGGTTACGGTTACTGTTAGAGGGCTCGGGATAGGGTTACGGTTAGGGTTAGAGGGTTTGGGTTAGGCTTAGGGTTTCGGTTAGGGTTAGGGATAGAGGGTTCGGTTTCGGGTTAGGGTTAGATGGTGCTGCTTCGCTTTAGAGTTAGGGTTAGAGGGTTCGGGTTAGGGTTTAGTGTTAGGGTTTAGGGTTAGGGTTTCGGGTTGGGGTTGGCATTGGGTTAGGGTTTTATGGTTAGGTTTAGGGTTATGGTTAAGGGTTACGTTTAGGGTCAGGGATCGGGGTCAGGGTTAGGGTTGGGTTCGGTTAGGGTCAGAGTTTAGGGTTAGGGCTTCAGGTCGGGTGAGGGTTATGCTTAAGGGTTAAGGGTTCGGTTTAGATTCAGGGTCAGGGGTCGGTTCAGTGTCGGGTTAGGGTTAGGGATTGGGGTCAAGTTTAGGGTTAGGGTTAGGTTTTCGGGTTGTGTTTGGAGTTGGGTTAGGGTTTTAGAGTTAGGGTTTGGGTTAGGGTCAGGGTTTTATGGTTAGGGTTGGGCTTTATGGTTAGGTTTGGGGTTAGGGGTTTGGGTTTAGGGTTCGGGTTGGGGTTGGCGTTGCGGTTGGGGTTAGGGGTTCATGTTCGGGTTGAGGGTTCTGGTTCGGGATTAGGGTTAGGATAAGGATTAGGGTTAGGGATTAGGGTTAGGGATTAGGGTTAGGGTTTAAGGTTAAAGTTAGGATTAAAATCTCACAATACGGTGGCGTCTCGAAATTTCGTGTCACCCAGTACAGCAACTGAGGGCATCACCCACGCAGTCCACCGCCTCTCATACCGCACCGTACAGAGTATTCAGCGTTGGTTTTTGTCCTGTTAATGTTAAATCGTAATTCCCGCACAACGCTTCTTTCACCTTGAATTACTACTTCATTCTCCAAAAAAATAACTATAAAAAATATACATGCATATCTATAGATACATAGCTGACCCCGGCTCACAAATACTAATTCCCACAATATCGTACCTAAAACAGCAGAAACTTTGACCAAATCAGCGACTACAAAAAGCCCAGCGGCAAAGAAAACATGACACAGACCGCGGAACCACGCGTTTCCAAGCGTCCTTGTAATCGGGTGATCGCCACATCTCTCCCCACAGTGCCTTATCAGGTTGCGAAGGGAGGCTCGCATAGCTTCTTTAACCTTCTAGTTGCATCGACACACGTAAGCACGGCTTGCAAAAAATGTTTCTGTAGTTATGTGTAACTCCAGGGATATCGTTTGAAAAATAACCTACATCTGCTGGAACGCATCGGCGACGTTTCTGGACAGTCGTTCTGGTGTGCCCTTCTGACAGTGTCACCCGGTTGGGTCCGCTTCTCCACGACCCCCATCCTGTGACTTCACTGGGAAAAGCAGGTCAACCCCTTTAGGTAGTCACGTAGGCGCGCAGTCAGCCCGAGATAAATTTGCTCTCCTGGCCCCACTGAATTTGTCGCGGACTCATTCCCGGACTCACCTCCCTGACCCGCCTTCAGCTGCCGCCAAGACTCCGGGCCCGCCTCCTTGCCGCCCGCGGCCGCCAGAGGGCGCAGCCTCCCCTCCAAGCGCCGGGAGCTCCTGGGCTTCCCGCTCCAGCCTAGGGCCTTCGCCATCCGCCCTGACCTGGGGAGCAGGCCTCTGCGGAGGGCCTTGACACCGCGCGGACCTCGTCGCCTCCTCTAGCTCTCCCTGACTCGCTTCTGGACACACTGAACCCCGTCTGAGCTATCCGCCCTCCCCCTCCCCAGACCAGCCCCCCACCCCTCGGAGGGGCTAATTCACACTGAACCCGCCGCTCTCCGCCTGGGGCCTTTGAAGGGCCGCGAGGGCTCAGGGCCTCTGAACTGTGGCGTCATCTCATCTTCAATCCCGGACAGCCCGGGATCGCCAAAGCTCAGGCTCAGGAGGGTTTTGGTTAAGGTTAGGGTTAGGGCTACGGTTCAGGTTAGGGCTGGGGGGGTTAGGGCTAGGGCGAGGGTTAGGGTTAGTGTTAGGATGAGGGTGCGGTGCTAATTCACGCTGAACCCGCCGCTCTCCACCCGGGGCCTTTGAAGTGCCGCAAAGGCTTAGGGAGTCTAAGCTCCGGCGTCATCTCATCTTCATTCCGGACAGCCCAGGGTCGCCAAAGCTCAGGCTCAGGAGCCCGGCGGGACTGAAGCAAATAGTCTTCAGAGTCACACATTCCTTCTTTTCTTCACTTCCCTTCTTGGTTGCTCCTTCCTTTAACCCATTGGTTCCTTTAAGAAACCCTTCTGACCGACGACAATCAAGAGATTCAGTAAGGTGCAAAGGTGGCCACGCTGGGGACAAATCGGCCCCTTCATAAGTGGTCAGCAAGCAATGAGGAGGCACAAAGGGTCAGACAGGCAGTGGCGGGCTGGTGGGACCAAATGCCTAGACGCCAGCAAAGGAGGAAACCGCAGGAGGAAGAAGAGCGGGCAGTATGACCTCATTCCTACTGGGCAAGTGGGGGAGTGCGCAGCCGTCTGGGATAGGGGTAGGAGATTGGGGTCATAGGAATGGGGCAGAGGCCCTGGAGAGGCACTTGTCATTTCCCAATCCTTTGTGCTCTGGAGATTTTTTGTTTCGCATGCATGTTCTCTGTGTTTCAATAGTGGCATTTTCTTACGTTTTTTATGGTTTCAATTATCTACCTGTTCTACCAGTGAACTTCTTCATCCAGCTCGATAATCTCTATCACCTTTCCGAGGCTACCACCTCCAACGACGATGGGAGGAGTCTCAGTTGAGAGATGATAAGAAAGAGGCCTGGTGTTTATGTATAAAAACTTAATGATTAATAAGTTGGGCAAGTGTCTGGATAGATATGACCCGGAATATATATACATTACTCCAAACACGTGCGACAGCAATCGCATCGATACACTTTCTTCGGCGATGGAATGGTGTTGCTCTAAGGCCTTTCAGTCCATCTTCTGTGTGTTGAAAGTGGCCCAAGGGAGACTTCTGTTCACAGGGGTCGGTTGCTCTGGAACGTAAACTGTGCCATCATTCCTTCGGTGATAGCTGTGGAACAAACTGTCTTCCAGTTCCCAATTCCCACTCTCAACACCTAAGGGAAAAGAAACATGTTTAAAAAAAAAAAGAAAGAAAGAAACCGTCCTTTTTACAAAATCCCCTTATGAATAGAGAGGGCATCCCCTCTTTCTCTACACACCTACCCAATAATTTCCAATTTGAGGGCCCATCTTGCCAGAATGGAAAGAAGTTGAGATGTGTACAAGGTAGGCCTATTTCCGTCGCCGGGGTTCGCTTAGGATTCGTGGATTGCACAGATTGCCAAGGAGGCGATGATGGCAGGGAGGAGTTCCGATCAGTCGTGCGAAGGCTTTTGTTCATCTGGCTTTAGCCAATGGGTCCACTGCCTGGTGTCCCTGGTGCCTCCGGGGTCAAGACCGAGGAGCCTCCAAGGAATCAGACACCCCACGACTTGAGGATGCACAGTCAGCGCTGCGTCCATGTGCTAGGTCGAAGTTTCCCAGAGTCTTATCTTTCTTCCCGCGTTCCTTTTGCTCCAGAATACCGCGTCGTGGCTGTCCAGCATCTCTTTCAATCCTACGGATTCGTCCTCAAGGGATAGATGCCTGGATGTGGGTTCAGTCAGTCTTGCAGCGCGTCAAGCAGAGCCCGAAAGTCAATGTCGCCGAGGGAGAGTTTGAGTTGTGGAGGGTCCTCCTCCTGTGGATCCGCGTTCAGAAAGGTTTGGGACTTTCCCTGCAACTCTGGGGCGGAGAGGAGTTCATCTAAAAGGCTCTCGGTTTCCTGGCAGTCTTGGTCTGGTGGATGAGATGACCCTTGAGCCGATTGTGCCGGCTCTGGCCACAGGTGTACTTCGGAGTGTCCGGGGTGCTGGAGTGTGTCTTGGCTGGGTTCCCATCGGACAGTCACACCCTGGGCCACCTCACAGCCCCATTGTGTGAAGGGAGCTGTGACTTGCTGAGTCGGAGCCCGCCCTTGCGTCTTCGAATTGTCAGGCCGAGAAGGGTCTTGGGCGAGCCACCCTGCCGAGACAGCGTGTTGGTCGCGATCCTGGTAATTTCCTGTTATTGGGACTAGAAAGGAGCCTGAGGGTCTGAGAGCCTGTCTCCCACAGTGAGTCCTTTTGGCGATTGGTTCAGGTGTGTCCCCAGGGCATGAGAGGTCTCTGCTGTCTTCACAGTCAGGGCGGGCTGGTCCATCATGGCACCTGGTGCTTGGCCGGCACAGCCCTGGGTGGGTTCCGAGGGAAGAAACAGTGTACGGGACTCAGTGAGAACAGGTAGGATGGCTTGGTTGCTGCTGGAAGGATGGGAGGGTGGGCCGAGAGGGTAGGTGCTCTGTATAGAGGACAGGTCGCTTTGGTCAAGTGGAAGCGTGGCTGCATGAGTCGGGCTCTCTGCCGAGGACTTCGGCGGTGCACTCGCGCTCTGCACCGGCTTCCGAGCTCTTTGGTTCTGAAACCATACGTGAATTCGGGATCGCGGAAGGCCAGTTCATTGAGCCAGTTCTTCCTTGGCCTCGTTACCAGGGTACCGGTTCTTCTTGACGGCCTCGACTAGGAGACTCGTTTGCGATGTGGTGATGCGTGTGCGTTTTCGTCTGGCCGCTTTGGGGAAATTTTCCGGAGACCAAGGCTGAGGCCCTCCCTGTCCCTGGGACGGCTCTTCTTCGCAGGCCTGTCCAGAGGCCGAGCGGCTCTTCCTTAGGTGACCTGCTCTGCGGTTTCCAAACCAAGTCTGAATGCGATTCTCCGCGATGCCAGTTTCTCTGGCGAGTTCTTCTCTGGTAGTTATACCAGGGTAGGGGTTCTGTTCAAACGCTGCTTGCAGGGTCTCTCTTTGACTGGGCTTCAAAACCAACCTCTCTCGTCGGCCTCGTGGATTTTGAGAGCGACTCGAAGCGCCGGTCGGATCCATCGCGGCAAGTCAGCCGGACTGCACGGAGACTCGCGGCCAAGTGAACAGCTCCCAGAAACACAGGACTCAGCCACACCCGGAATGCTTTGCGCAGCAAAGGAAGGCCCCAAGGCCCATGTGGGAAATCACCTGACCCACGGGAGTCCTTCGTTAAGTACCTGAGGCCTTAGAGGAAAGCGTTGAAGGGCAGGATGACTCACTCCTAAGTGGAAGTAGAGATTTTATCAGGGGATTTGGCAACGGTCGTCCTATTAATGTGTTGCGTCAGAGGAATGCATTTCCAATGGAAGGATTTTTCAGCACCTTGTCAGGTCGATGGGGGCTGGGGGACCGGACTGTGATTCCCAGGCACCTTAGTTCGCTGGTGCCGCCCTAACGGAACTAGCACCAGTGCGTGGCTTTGACAGAAATGTATTCTTTCACAGTCGACCAGGCGACGAGTTCCAATTCAGGGCGCCAGCGCCTGGGGAAGGAGTTCCCTGTCTGTCAGCTCTGGGTGAAGGCCCTAGTCATCAGTCATCTTCTGGTCTACGAGCTGCTCAGTGCAGGGACCCGAGGTCCGAAGGACGTGGTCTGCCTCTGCCTCTTCTTCCTTGGCGCCCATTGGTCCCTCTCCTCTCTGCTAGCTTCTCTCTTTTCTGTCTTAAAAGGGACTGCCTGACCATACAACCTAATCCTGTACCTTGCCTCCTCCCTCATTGACATAACCGCCGCCTGTGCTCCTGCCTCATTAACATCATAAAAACCATCCTAGAGGGTAGAATTTACAACCCCTGGGGTAATTAGGACAGATCACAAATTCCAGAAGGACCAGACAAGTCTGGGAATCCTGGATTCCTTGGATTCTCAGGCTGCCAAGGGTCTTGACCCCGCAATCCTGCCAGACAGGGAGTTGATTGTGATCCTATCGATATCCCGCCTATTAAGGCCATTAGGGACTCTGAGTTTCTGATAGCCTCTTTCCCACAGACGGTTCTATTGGCGGCAGATCTGCGCCTCCCCCTAGGTGGTTGCCCCCACCCCGCCCATCGCCTTAGCAGGATGAGCTCCCTGCCCCCCTGGCTGGTGCGCCTACACATCACACCACTACTGGAGCTGGGCTGGGGCTTTGAGGGGAGGGCGGGACCGGCACGTACCCTTGCGAGTGCGGCTCACGCACCTCCATCCCGAGTCCTCTCTCCGTCACCTTCTCTCTCTTCTCCTCGCGGGTTGGCAATGCCTGGATAATTGGACAGAACGCACCATTGTACGGAAGTTTAGTCAGGATTATTTTGACACAATCAATGTCCCATTCCACGGTTTGTTCCAAAGAGAACGCCGGTGGTGTCCTCCTGGGGAAGCGATGCAGACCCACTCTCTTTCGGAAAATCCCTTGGCACCGCCAGGTGCAGCTGGCTGATCTGCTTGCCCGGGAGACGTTCTGCCTTCCGGGCAATAAATAAATGAAGGAATGAATAAGTAAATACGTAACCGGGTTACTCATTTGAAACAAAACAAAAGGAAATGAGATTAAAATCTCAAAATATGCTTGCGTCTCGAGGCTTCGACTTGGCCCTCTGCTGGTCCACAGCTTCCGCTGGCGCACTGCATGTGCATCACTTCTCCGAAGACAAAGCCGAAATCCGGGCATCTATGGCCCCAGCAGTCCACAGTCTACGGATGGCGGCATATGGATCACCTCTTTGCACATACGGGAGGGAAGCCTGGGCCCTAGACTGGCTCCGCTAGAGCTCCACGACCTCAGCTATTTTCCCTGACCTTTGGCCCGTGCCCTCGTGAGTGTGTGATCTCTAGTAACACTTCTCCTCCGACCACTCTGAATCCTCCACCTGTGGGTACCTGAGTGTGGAAATCAACATCTATCAATGGCTGAATTGTCACAGGTGTCTAGGCTCAGGCTGACCTTGGCTGTGTTCTGCCCAGGCAAGAAGCCTAATCTTTCAATGGAAATGAGGACACGTGGTCACTAGCCGACATCCCTTCTTTCATTAACACAACGGTCTCGATGAGGGTAAAGAGACCATTTAGGCCAGGTGAAGCCTGAGTGCGAGGCCTAAGGCTTCTTTCCCAATCATCATGGGGACAGCCACCGGAAGGCTGGGTGGAACTTCTGACAGGTACAGGTCACAAACTTTGAGCCAATAGGAGAGGTCCAGCGTAACCGGCCAGTTCCGCAGAACCCTCCATTTTACCCATGGATACACAACGGCCTCTTCGGTCTTTAGCCACAAAGTCGAGGGCACCTAGGGAATAACTTCACAGTAGGCAACGCCTGATGCGTACAAGTTAGAAACACTGGGTTAGGAGGCAGGTACCTCTTTTCCGCTTATGCTAGGGTATCAGTAGGCAAGGTACCCTTCCTCTGCATCTATGGCCCCTTTGTGTAAGTGTTCATTCATAGAAATCTCTTCGTTCTACCCCTGAGACACATCACAACTATGAGGGGCCTGAGAGAGAGCCTGGAGATGAAACAGGGGAGGCTTCTGCCTCTACAGCTTCCCCGTGGGTAGAGAATAGCAGGTAGTCTCTGTGGAAGGTCTTAGCTTCTGTTGATTGACATGGGCAATACTGTAGGGGCGGACCCCGGCCAGGTAGAACCTGTGGGCAGATGCAACCTCTCCGGAGACTAACAATTCTGCTGCTGCCTTGTACGGTGAAAACCTATAACTGCCAAGTGGGATGGGTAGAGAACATTGTCCCACACCTGTCAGGGGCCTTTCCTGGGACTAAAGATCCCAACCTGGTCTCAACGTTGTCACCCTCTCAGTACATGCCTTTCCTGCACATATAATCCTGCCTTTCTCCGTCAGTGCCTTATCCTACTAGGAAAAAAAGCATGCCGCTCAAAAAGGACAACGCCAGGGAAATCGAGGGGAAACTGCCATTTTCCAAATTTTTCCTATCTACATGTCACCGCATCCAGTGCAAAGCTGCCTATGTGGCCGGGCTCTGAAGGCAAATTTGAAATCCTGGCTGCCTGGGCCCCAGCAGTCCAATGGTTTATGGACGTGGGGACACGGATGACCTGTTTGCCACATACAGGAGGGATCCTTGGCCCCTTCATGGGCTCGCCATTCAGCTCCACCACGTCCACTACTGGCCCTGGCCTTTGCTTTGGCTGCTGCCCCATTGAACATGTGCTCCAGAGCGATGTTTCTCCACCCATCACTGTCATTCTGCCACCAGGTGATATGTGAGTGTGGGAGTCACCATGAGTCACTGACAGCAGTGTCACAAGTCACTAGACTTCCAGGTACTAGCTGACCTAGGCTGCCTTCTGCCCCAGCCAAGGTCCTGAATCCATTATCCCAGATGCTGACACCTGGGCACTGGCGAAAATTAAGTTTTATCAACACAGAGGTCTGAGTGAGGGTCAGAGGGCCAGGTAGGTGAAGTGAAGGCCAGGTGGGCGGGACTAAGGTTTCTTTGCCACCACCATGGAGAAATTCCCCCCACCTGAAGAGTGGGTGGAGCTTATGATGGCCTGGTGACAAGACTGATCCAATGGCAGAGATCCGACCCGCCAGAAAGTTGACACAGGGCCCTCCATTGTGACCTAGGACACCTAGTAGCCACAGGATTTGAGCACACCCTGGGAAATTCTACGCAGGCACAAGGGAGCTCCTGGTGCAGACTGGTTCAGGGCATTGGCAGAGCAGGCCAGGTCCCTCTTTCCCACTTTCCTGGGGATATCAGTATGCAAGGCAACCCCTCTCAGAATCTTGCCTCTCTCTGTCTCTCTCCGGATGTGTTCATTCTCGGAAATCTCTTCCTTCTCCCCCTTGTCACTTCACAGCTTGGAGTGCCTGACAGAGTGCCTAGAGACGAAAGAGCAAAGGGGCAAGGCCTCTGGCTGTACTGCTTGCCCATGGGCAGAGAAGATCTGGTAGTGTATCTGGAAGCTCTAGAGAGTAGTGCTTGATTGGGGAGCTGCATCACAGGTGGACCCTGGCCAAGTGAAGCTTGCTGACATGTGGCATCCTCTCCAGAGACTCCTAATTCCGCTCATAACATTGTATGCCAATATCCGGCTGAGTGCCATGGGCAGAAAAGATTGACACATACCTGCCAGAGGCCTATCCTGGGTCTGAAGAGTCCACCCTGGTCTCCAGCGACTCATCATCTCAGCACACACTTTGCCTGCACACATGGAATCCTCCTCTCTGCACGAACGCCTTCTCCTGCTAGGAAATACGGGATGTGACTCAGCCAAAGGAGAGCACAGGCAGTCAAGTGAAGCCCCCATTTTCAAGATTTTGCCCTCTGCTGGGCCACAGCCTCCGCTAGCACACTACATGTGTGTCACTTCTCCGAAGACACGGCCAAAATCCGGGCATCCAATACCCCAGCTGTCCAGAGGCTGCCGAGGACGGCGTATGGATTACTTTTTTGCCATGTACAGGAGGGAGGCCTGGGCTCTGGACTGGCTCCGCTAGAGCTCCACGACTACAGCTATTTTCCCTGACCTTTGGCCTGTGCCCTTGTGAGTGTGTGATCTCTAGTTACACTTCTCCTGACCACTGTGAATCCACCACCTGTGGATACCTGAGTGTGGAAATCAACATCACTGGCTGCAGTGTCACAGGTCACTAGGTGTCTAAGCTCAGGCTGATCTTGGCTGTCTTCTGCCCAGGCAAGGAGCCTAATCCTTCAAAGGAAATGAGGACATGGGGTCACTGGCCGACATCCTTTCTTTCATCCACACAGCGGTCTGTATGAGGGTAAAGAGGCCAGGTAGGCCAGGTGAAGGCTGAGTGTGGGGCCTAAGGCTTCTTTCCCAATCGCCATGGTGACAGCCACCGGAAGGCTGGGCGGAACTTCTGACCGGGACTTGTCACAAACTCTGAGCTAATAGGAGAGGTCCAGCATAACCGGCCAGTTCCTCAGAGCCCTCCATTTTACCCATGGGCACACAACGGACCCTTCTGTTTTAGGCCACAAAATCGAGGGCATCCAGGGAATAACTTCAGAGTAGGCAAACCCTGATGTGAACAGGTTTGACACACTGGGACAGCAGGCAGGTACCTCTTTTCCACTTAGGCTAGGATATCAGTAGGCAAGGCGCCCTTCTTCAGCATCTGTAGCCCCTCTCTGTATGTGTTCATTCAGAGAAATCTCTTCATTCTCTCCCTGAGACACATCACAAGTATGAGGGGCCTGAGAGAGAGCCTGGAGATGAAACGGGGGAGGCTCCTGGCTCTACCACTTCCCCGTGGGTAGAGAATAGTAGGTAGTCTCTCTGGAATGTCTTAGCTTCTGTTGATTGACATAGGCAATACGGTAGGAGCGGACCCTGGCCAGGTGGAGCTTGTGGGCAGGTGCAACCTCTCCGGCAACGAATAATTCCACTGCTGCTTTGTATGGTGAAAACCTCCCCCCGCCAAGTGGGATGGGTAGAGAACATTGACCCACACCCGCCAGGGGCCTTTCCTGGGACTAAAGATCCCAATCTGGCCTCAACGTCGTCACCCTCTCAGCACACACCTTTCCTGCACACATAATCCTGCCTTCCTCCATCAGTGCCTTATCCTACTAGGAAACAAAGCATGCCGCTCAAAAAGGCAGATGCGAGGGAAATCAAGGAGACACTGCCATTTTCCAAATTTTTGCTGTCTACATATCCCCGCCTGCGGTGGAATGCTGCGTATGTGTCCGGGGCCCGAAGGTAGGGCCAAAATCCTGGCAGCCTGGGCCCCAGCAGTCCAATAGTTCATGGACATGGGGACACGGATGACCTGTTTGCCACATACAGGAGGAATACTTGGCCCTTCACTGGCTCACCATTCAACTCCATGATGTCCACTACCTGCCCTGCTCTTTGCTTTGGCCGGTGCCCCATTGAAAGTGTGCTCTGCAGCAATGTTTCTCCACCCATCACTATCATTCTGCCACCAGGGGATATGTGAGTGTGGGAGTCACCATTTGTCACTGGCAGCAGTGTCACAAGTCACTAGACTTCCAAGTATCCGCTGACCTTGGCTGCCTTCTGCCCCAGGCAAGGTCCCGAATCCTTTATCCCAGATGCTGACACCTACAGACTACAGAACATAGAAGAGAGAACATAGATGTAAATAGAGTATTGACAAATATGGAATATAGGGAATAGGATATACATTATTGAAGAATATAGAATAGAGAAAGTCGAAGAATATAGATAACATAATATAGAAGAATATAGAATGTAGAATAGAGAGTATTAGATTATAGAAAATGGAGATAAGAAGGTAGAATATACAGTAAAAAGTATAGAATACAGAAAAGACAGAATTCAGAAAAATTTAGCATACAAAATGTAGAACATAGAAGAAAATGGAATATAGATTTTAGAACATAGAATATGGAATAGAGAATGAAGAATATTGAAAAATTTAGAATGTAGAATATTGAATATAGAATTTAGAATGTAAAATATAGAATATAGAAGATAGAAGAATATAGATTATAATAGATTATAGAATGTAGAATAAGAATGTAGAAGATTATGAAATGCAGAACATAGAAGAATATAAAATATAAAATGCAGAGTGTAGGATATGTAATATAGAATGTAGAATTCAGAAGAATATAGTATACAAAAAATATAGAATATAGAACATCAAATATTTAATATGGAATACAGAGTATGGAATGCAGAACATAGAAAATTATAGAATAGAGTATGTACAAAGTAGAATACAGAACATAAAATATAGAATAAAGACCATAGAATATAGACGATTATAGAATAGAGAAGATTCTGGAATATAAAATGTAGAATTAAATATAGAATAAAGAAGATGGAATATAAGAGAATATAAAATGTAGAATATAGTATACAGAATATGGAATATAGAACACAGAAAATTATAATAATATAGAATATAGAAAACAACATTGAATATAGAATACAGACAATGGAATATTGAAAAATATAGACTTTGGAATATAGAATGTAGAATACAGAATATAGAATCAAAAATACATAATATAGAGAATATACATTATAGAATAAAGAAGATTATGGAATATAGAATGTAGAATGTAATATACAGAATATACAATATAGAAGAATATATGAGACAGACTGCAGAAGAATAAAGAGTATAAAATGTGGAATATAGACTACAGAAAATTAAACAGGAAAAGAACATTGAATATAGAACACAGATTATGGAATATAAAATATAGAATATATAGTGTACAGAAGAATATAGAACATAGAATATAGAATGTGGAATACAAAATATAGAATATAAAATAAAGTATAAAGAACACAGAACATAGAATATAGAAGAAAATGGAATATAGAATGTAAAATACAGAATATACAATATAGAAGACTATAGAATACAAGATAGAAGAATATAGAAGGAAGAATGTAGAATATGGAATATAGAATACAGAAAAATATAGAATATAGAAGAATATGGAAGAACATAGAATATAGAATGTAGAATATAGAATACAGAACATTGAATATGGAAGAATTTAAAATATAGAATGCAGAATGTAGAATATAGAATATGGAATACGAAATACGCAATATAGAATATAGAAGAATATTGTATGTAGAAAAATATACAATATAGAACATCTAATATAGAATACAGAGTATGGAATATAGAATATACAAAAATATAGACTATAGAAGAACATAGAACATAGATTATAGAATATAGAGAATTTAAAATAAAGAATATAGAATATGGAACATAGAACAATGAAGATAGAAGATATAATACAGAATATAAATGAACTCTGAAAATAGAAGAATATAGTGTATAGAGGATTTGGAATAAGGAAGAATATAGAATATACATTATAGAAGATTATAGCATAAAGAATACAGAATACAGAAGAAAATAGAATATAAATTTAGAATATAGAATACAGGAGAATATAAAATGTAGAACGTAGAATACACAATAGAGAATGCAAAATATAGAATGAAGAATTTAAGAGAATATAGATTGTAGAATATAGAAGATTATAAATTATACAATATAAAATATTATGGAATGTAGAATGTAAAATATAGAATATAGGAGAGTATAGAATATGGAATATAGTAGAATATAGAATTTTGAATACAGTATAAAGCATATGGAATATAGAATACACAAATATATAGCGTGGTAAAAATATAGAAAATAGAAGATTGAATATAGAACATAGAATATAGAAAAATCTAGAATCTAGAATCTAGAATATAGAAGATTTTAGAATATAGAATGTACAATATACAATATGGAGTATAGAATACAGAAGAATATAGTATAGAGAAAAATATAGAATAAAGAACATAGAACATAGAATATAGAATGGAGAGTATGGAATATAGGATATAGGAAAATATAAAATATAGAAGACCATAGAATTTAGAATGTGGAATATAGAATACAGAAGAAAATAGAACATAGAACACATAAAACAGAAGATGGAATACTAAATATAAAAGAACATAGAATATACAAGAATATATAGAGTATAGAAGAATATAGATTATAGAATATACATTACAGAAGAATATAGAATAATATAGAACACAGAATGTAGAAGAATAAAGAATATAAATATAGAATATAGAAGAATATAGAATACAGAATATGGAAAAATAGAGAATATATAAGAATATCAATACAGTATACAGAAGAATGTAGAATACACATTATAGAAGAATATAGACAATAGGAAACTATACAATACAGAATATAGAAGAATATAGCATATAGAAGAACATAGAATATAGAATTTGTTATATAGAATGTAGAATATAAAATATAGAATAAAGACTACAGAATATAGAAGAATACAGATTATGGAATACAGAAGATCATGGAATATAGATTGTAGAATGTAAAATACAGACTAGAGAATGTAGAATATAGCATATAGAATATGGAATATGGAACATAGAATATACCATACAGAAAAATATAGAATATAGAACATAGAACTTTGAATATACGATATAGAATACAGAGAATGAAATATAGAACTTTGAATATGGAAAAATATAGAAATAGAATATAAAGGAATATGTAATATAGAAGAATATAGAATTAAGAATGTAGAATATAGAATATAGAAGAATTCAGAATGTAGAATATGGAATAAGGCGTATAAAATATAATGGCATATAGTATATAGAAGAGCATAGAATATACAATACAGTACAGAATATAAAAGAAAAGAGAAGATAGAATACAGAGTAAAGAAGAATATGGAATATAGGAGAATATAGAATATACATTATGGAGTACAGAATATTGAAGAATATAGAACACAGAATATAGGAGAATATAAAAAATTTTATATAGAAAATAGAATATAGATTATAGAATATTGAAGAATATGGTATACAGAATATAGAAGAATATAGAATGTAGACTATAGAATATGGAATACAGAATATAGAAGTATATAATATATAGTAGAATATAAAATATAGAACATAGAATATCAATATAGAATACAGAGTATGGAATATAGAATATAGAAGAGTATAGAATATAGATGAACATAGGATATAGAATTTAGAATGTAGAATATAGAAGAATTTAGAATATAGAGTGTTGCATGTAGAATATGGAATATGTAATAAATAATATAGAATATAGAAAAAAAAAGAATACGATATATAGAAGAATATACAACGTAGAAGATAGAATACAGAATATAAAAGAATATAGATTATAGGAGAAGGTAGAACATAGAATACAGAAGAATGTATAATATCAAAGAATATAGAATGTAGAACATAGAATATATGCCAGAATATAGAATACACAAGACAGAAGATAGAACATAGAAGAATATAGAATATTGATGAATACAGTATATTGAATATAGAATACAGGATATAAAAAAAACAGGATATAGAACATACAATATAGAAGAATATAGGATATAGAAGGTAGAATATAGATTAAAGAATGTAGAATGTAGAGTGTAGAGCATAGAATATGGAATATAGAATATAGAAGAATATAGAATATACAAGAATACAGAATATAAAGTTTAGAATGTATAGTTCAGAATATAGAATATACAATTCAGAATAGAGAATAGAGAAAAATATAGAGTATAGAAAAATTTAGAATATAGAAAGTAGAATATAGAATAATACAGAATATAGAATGTAGAACACAGAACACAGAATATAAACAAGAGAAGAATAAAGAATATAGAAGAATTTAGAATATAGAATGCAGACTATAGACTATACAATACAGAATACAGAATGTAGTATATGGAATAAAGAATATAAAATAAAGAAGAATATAGTATATAGAAAATATAGACTATTGACAAATATGGAATATAGAATATAATATGTAAAATGTGAAACAGAAGAACATAGAATATAGAATACAGAATATGGAATGTAGAGGTATATAGATTATACAATACAGAACATAGCAGAGAGAATATAGAATTCCAAAGAATATAGATTATAGAATATAGAAGTATATAGAATATACAAAATTTAGAATATAGAATGTAGAGTGAGAATATAGAATATAGAAAACATTAGAATATAGAATGAAGAATGTAGAATATAGCATATAGAAGAATAAAGATTATAGAATATAAAATATAGAATGACAAAGCAGAATATGGAGTACAGAATATAGAAAATAAAATGTAGAATATAGAATATAGAACATAGATGAATATAGAATTAGAACATAGAATTTAAATTTAAATTTAGAATGTAGAACAAAGAATATAGAATATAGAAGAATATAAAATATACAAGAATGCAGAATGTAGAATACAGAATATAGAAGAATGTAGATTATAGAATGTAGAATATAAAATATAGAATATGCAATACAGAATATAGAAGAATACAGAATGTAGAATATAGAATTTGGAAGATACGATATAGATTATAGAAGAATATAGTATAGAGAAGGATATAGAATATGGACGAATAGAGAATAGAGAATAGAGAATGTACATTATAAAAGAATATAGAATACAGAAGAATACAGAATATAGAAGATAATAGAATGTAGAATATAGAATAAAGATGACAGAACATGGAAGATAGATTATAGAAGAATATAGAACAGTGATGAATATGGTATATATAATATAGGATATGGAATACACTATACAGAATAAAGAATATAGAATGTAGAATACAGATTATAGAATACAGAAGAATATAGAAAATAGAATGTAGTATGGAGAATGTAGAACATAGAAGAAAATAGAATATAGAGTTTAGAATGTAGAATATAAAATAAAGAATATAGAATTCAGAATACAGAATATAGAGGAATATAGAATACAGAAAAATTTAGAATATAGAATGTAGAATATGAATATACAATATAGAAGAATACAGAATATAATATGTACAACATAGAAAATAGAATACGGTATTTAGAATATAGAATATGGAATATAGAAGGATATAGATTATAGAACATAGAAGAATATAGAATGTAGAAAGTAGAATATAGAAGAATATAGAATACAGAATATGGATTAAGGAATATAGAATATTGAACAAAGTACATAGAAGAATATAGAATACAGAATATTGATGAATATTGAATATAGAAGAATATAGATTTTAGAACACAGAAGAATATACAGTAGAGAGAACAGAATATAGAATGTAGAATTTAGAACACAGAAGATGGAGTATAGAAGAATATAGAATATTGACAAAAATGGAATATAGACTATGGAATACAGATTGCAGAAGAATGTCTTATATACAAAAATATACAATATCAATAAAAATGGAATATAGATTATAATATGTAAAATGTACAACATAGAAGAATGTAGAATGTTGTATATACTATATACAACACAGAACATAGACTGTAGAAGTACATAGATTATAGCATATAGAAGTATATAGAAAATAGAATTTAGAATGTAGAATATAGAACATAGAATAGAGAATAGAGAAGAATACAGATTTTAGAATATAGAAGAATAAAGAATGTAGAATGTAAAATATAGGATACAGAATATAGATTATAGAAGAATATAGAATATAGAAAAATTTAGAATACAGAATGTAGAGTGGAGAATATAGAATATAGAAGAATCTAAAATATAGAATGTAGAATATAGAAAACAGAAAAATTTAGAATGTAAAATGTAGTATATAGGATATACAATATAAAATAAAGAATACAGAACAGAATGTGGATTATAGAATATAGAGTACAGAACATAGAATACAGATCACAGAAGAAAGAAAACAAAAAATATAGAATATAGAACATTGATGAAAATAGAATATACAATATACAAGAATATAGAACATAGAGTTTAGAAGTATATAGATTATAGAGTATCAAGGAATATAGAATATTGAATGCACAATGAAGAATATAGAAAAATATAGATTATAGAATACAGAAGGATATAGAATGTAGAATATACAATATAGAAGAATATAGAATACAGAATGAAGAATGTAGAATATAGGATATAGAATACAGAGTATGGAACATACAACATAGACTATAGAAGAATATGGAATATAAGATATAAAATATTGAAAATAGAAGAATACAGAATATAGAATGTAGAAGAATATAGCTTCTAGAATATAGAATGTAGAACGTAGAGTATACAATGTAGAATACAGAATATAGAAGAATATAGATCATAGAAGAATATAGAATATACAATTAGAAGATAGAATATAGAAGAACATAGAATATAGAATGTGGAATATAGAACATAGAATATAGAAGAGTATAGATTATAGACTACAGAAGAATATAGAATATAGACGATAATATAGAAGAATAGAGAATATAGTATATAGAATAGAGAAAAATAAAGAAAATAGAAGAATATAGAATGCAGACTGTTGAATATAAAATATAGTATATAGAATATTTAATATAGAATACAGAATCATACAGATTATACAATATAGAATCATGGAATATAGAGAACAGAACATAGAATATAGATTATAGAATATAGAACACAAAAGATAAAAGATAGAATATAGAAGAACATAGAATATTGGATATTCACGAAAATGGAATATACAATATAAGATATAAAATAATCAATATACAAGAATATAAAATATACAATGTAGAAGTAGATTATAAAATATAGAATGTAGAATATAGAACATAGAATATAGAAGAATATAGATTGAGGAATGTAGAATATAGAATAGAGAAGAATATAGATTACAGAATATAGAAGTATATAGAATGTAGAGTATAGAATACAGTTTATGGAATATGAACTATAGAATGTAGAAGAATATAGTATACAGAAGAATACAGAATACGGAATTATGACATATATGGAATACAGAATAACATATATAAAATGTACAATATAGAATACAGAACACAGAATACAGAATGCAGAAGTACATAGATTATAGAATATAGAAGAATTTAGTATATGGAATGTAGAATAGATAATACAGAAGAATACACATTATAGAATATAAGAGAATACGGAATATACAGTATAGAATGTAGAACGTAGAACACAGAATATAGCATATAGAAGAATATAGAATATAGAAAAATTTTGAAAATATAATGTTGAGTGTAGAATATAGAGTATAGAATACAGAATATAGAATGCATAATGTGGAATATACAATATAGAATAATATAGTGTAGAAAAGAGAATATAGAATGTAGAATATAGAATATCAAAGAATATAGAATATACAATGTAGCATATACAAGAATATAGATTAAATAATATCAAAAAATATAGAATGTAAAATATAGAAGAATATAGAATACAGAATATGGGATATAGAATGTTGAAGAATATAGAATATAGAACAGAACACAGAAGATAGAATACAGAATATGAAAGAAAATAAAATATAGAATAATGTAGAAAATGAAATCTAGAATATAGAAGGATATAGAATATAGAGAAATATAGAATACAGAAGAATATAGTGTATATAATATAGAAAAATATAGAATATAGAAGAATACAAAATATAGAATAGAGAAAATAGAAGAATATAAAATATAGAAGAATATGGAATATAGAATATACATTATACAAGATTATAGTATACAGAATATAGAAGAATGTAGAATGTGGAATATAGAACCCAGAAAACAGAAGAATATAGAATGTAGGATCAAGAATCTAGAAACTAGAATATAGAATATAGCATATAGTTGAATATAGAACATAGAATATAGAATATAGAAGAGTATAAAATATAGAATTTACAAAGTAGAATGTGGACTATAGAATACAAAATATAGAAGAAAATACAGAAGAAATTAGAATATAGAATGTACAATATACAAATTAGAGAAATATTAGATTATAGAATATGGAAGAATATAAAATATAGAACACAGATTATAGAAAAATATAGAATACAGAATGTAGAATATAGAATACAGAAAATATATAGAAGAAAATAGAATATAGAATATAAAAGAATATAGATATTGAATATAGAAGAATATAGAATTATATAGAATATGGAATATAGAGTATAGAATGTAGAAGAATATAGAATACTGAATATACAGGAATATACAATATAGAAAATTATAGAATATAAAAGAATATAGAATATACATTATAGAAGAATTTAGAATACAGAAGAATATACAATACAGAATGTAGAAGAATATAGCCTATAAAATATAGAATATAGAATGTGGAATATAGCATATACAGGAATATGGAATACAGACTGCAGAATGTAGAAGATAGAATATGGTATATAGAATATATGATATAGAAGAATATAGATTATAAGATTATTGAAGAATATACAATGTAGATTATAGCCTATAAAAGAATATAGATTATAGAACACAGAATATAGAGTTTACAATGTAGAATATAGATTAAAGAATATAGAATACAGAATGTAGAATATGGAATATAGAAGAACATAGACTAGAATGTAGAATGTGGAACACAGAACATAGAATACAGAATAGAGAAGAATAAAGAATATAGAAGAATTTAGAATATATAATACAGACTGTAGAATATAGATTATAGAATATAAAAGAGCATAGAATATGGAGCACAGAACACACAATATAGAATACAGAACATAGAAGTTAGAAGATAGAATATAAAAGAATATAAGATATTCACGAAAATGGAATATAGAACACAGAATATAAGTCATAAAATATACAATATAGAGGAATATAAAGAATAAAGAATATAGAATGTAGAATATAGAATATACATTATAGAACACAGAACATAGAATTTAAAAGTATATAGATTATAGAATACAGAAGAATGTAGAATATAGAGCATAGAATATAGAAGAATACAGATAATAGAAAAGAGAATATAGAATATTAAATATGGTAGACTATAGAATATGGAATATACAATATAGTATATAGAAGAATATGGAATATTGACAAATATAGAATTTAAGATATAAAATATACAATTTAGAAGAATAAAAAATAAAATACAGAATACAGACTGTAGAAGTATATAGATCACAGAATATAGAAGAGTATAGAGTATACAACGTAGAATGTAGAATAAGGAATATAGAATAAAGAACAGAGAATATAGAATATAGAAGAATATGGAATATAGATTATGGAATACAGAATATACAAGAATATAGTATATAAAAGAATATAGAACACAGGACATAAAACATAGAATATTGATTATAAAGTTTAGAATGTAGAATATAGAAGAATAAAAAATACAGAAGAATATAGAATAGAGTATAGAAGAAAATAGAATATAGAAGGATATACAAAATAGATGTAGAATGTGGAATATAGAAGTACATAGAATATAGTAGAATATGGAATATAGAAGAACATAGAATAGAGGAGAATATAGAATACAATAGAATACAGGACACAAAAGAATATAGAAAACAGAAGAAAATATAATATCAAATATAGAAGAATATAGAAGACAATAGAAGATAATAGATAGAAGACAGAAGATGATACTAGATAGAAGATTGAACAAAGAACACAGCACAAAGAATATCAAATATAGAGTACAGAAGAATATAGACTAGACAGCACAGAATATAGAATATAGAAGAATATTAAATACAGAATTTAGAATGTAGAATATAGAAGAATATAGAGTACAGAATATAGAAGATAGAATATAGAAGAATATAGAATATTGAAGAATATGGAATAAATAATATAGAATGTAGGATACAGAATATAGAAGAATATATAATAATATAGAATATAGAGCGTAGAATACAGAACGTAGAATGTAGAATATGAATAAAGAATACAGTATATAGAATAATATAGAATAAAGGAGAACACAGAACATAAAATATAGAATATAGAAGAATATAGATTATAGCATACAGAAGAATATAGAATGTAGAAAGTGGAATACAGAATATACATACAGAATATAGAATATATAAAATAGAATGTAGAATATAGAACATAGAATGTAGATTTTAGTATATAGAAGAATACAGAATAAAGAATGTAGAATATAGAGAGTATAGAATATAGAAGAATATAGAATACAGAAGAATACAGAATATGGAATAAATAATATGGAATATAGATACAGAAGAATATAATACATAGAAGAATACAGAACGTACAACATAGAATATTGAATATAGAATATGGAATGTGGGATATAGAATATAGAAGAATAAAGAATATAGAGGTATATAGAATATAGAAGAATATAGGATATAGATATAGAAGAATATAGAATATAGGAGGATACAGATTAAACAAGAATACGGAATATAGAATAATATAGGATATACGATATAGAATAAGGCAGATTTATAGAATATAGAAGAAGAATGTAGAATATTGAAGAATATAGAATGTAGAATATAGACTATAGTATTTAGAATGTAGAATATAGAAGAATACAGAATGTGAAATGAAGAATATAGAATGTAGAATATAGAAGAATATAGATTATAGCATATAGAGGAATATAGAATATGGCATGTAGAGTGTGGAATATAGTATACACAATGTGGTAGAAGATAAAATATTAAAAAAATAGAAGTGTATAGAATAGAGAATGTACAATATTGAATATAGAATACAGAATATAGAATATATAAAATAGAACAGTATAGTTTATAAAAAATGGAATATAGAGTACAGAATATAGAATAAAGAATACAGAGAATAGAAGATAGAACACAGAAGAGTACAGAATATAGAATATTGATGAATATAGAATATAAGACATAAAATGTACAATATAGAAGAATATAGAATACAAAATATAGAATATAGAAGTATAAATATTATAGAATATAGATATAGAATGTAGATTATAGAATATAAAATATAGAATGTAGAAAATAGAGTATGGAGTATAGAATACGGAACATAGAAGAACATAGTATTTAGAAGACTATAGAATATTGATGGATATGGCAAAAAGAATATAAGAAATAAAGTATACAATATAGAAGAATATAGAATACACACTGTACAAGTATATAGATTATAGAAAATAGAATATAGAATGCAGAATGTAGAATATAGAATACAGTACATAGAATAGAGAATGTAGCAGAATATAGATTATAGAATATAGAAAGTAAATGTAGAATATAGAATATAGAAGACCATAGAAAATAGAAGAATGCAGAATATAGAATAGAGAAGAATATGGTATACAGAAGAATATGGAATATAGAACAGCAAACATAGAATATTGAATATAGAATATAGAAGAATTAAGAATAGAGAAGAATATAGAATAAAGAATATAGCATGTCGAATGTAGGATATAGAATGTAGAATACAGAGTATAGAATATAAAGGTTAGTATATACAATATAGAAATAGAAGAATATAGAATGTAAAACGTAGAATATAGAATATGGAAAAACATAGAAAAAAGAATATAGAATGTAGAATACAGAATATGGAATACAGAACATAGAACATAGAAGCATACAGTATTTGGAAGAATATAGAATACAGAATATAGGACATAGAATATAGAGTACGAAATATAGAATATAGCATATAGAAGAACATAGAATACAGAATATAGAATGTAGAATATAGAAGAATATAGAGTAGAGAATATAGACTATAGAAGACAAAATATAGAAGATAGAATATAGAATAAGGACTATTGAAGAATATTGAATACAGAATATAGGATTTGGAATATAGAGTATAGAATATAGAAGAATATAGAATCTAGACTAGAGAATATATAAGATAGAATACAGAAGAATAAAGAATATTGACAATTATGGTATATACAATATAGAATAAAGGATATAGGATATACAATATAGAATATCGATTATAGATTATTGAGGAATGTAGAATATAGAATATAGAGTTTACAGTGTAGAATATAGAACAAAGAATATAAAATACAGAATATAGAATAAAGAAAAATTTAGATTATAGAATGTAGAATATAGAGCCATATACAATATAGAACGTAGAATATACAGAATATAGAATAGAGAAGAATAAAGAATATCAAAGTATTTAGAATACAGAATGTAGACAGTAGAATACAGAATACAGAATATGAAATAGAGTATAGAATATAGAATATAGAAGAATATGAAATATAGAGAACAGAATATAGCACATAAAATAAAGAATATAGAACATAGAAGATAGACTGTAGAAGGATATAGAATACAGAATACAGGATATTGACAAAAATGGAAAATATAGAATATAAGATATAAAGTATACAATATAGAAGATTATAGAATGTAGAAATATATAGATTATAGAATATAGAAGATAAAGGATGTGGAATATAATGTATAGAAGAATATAGAATACAGAATAAGAAGAATATAGAATGTAGAATATAGAACATGGAATATAGAATATAGAAGAATATAGAATATTGATGAATATGGAATGTAGACTATGATATATAAAATGTACAATATAGAAGAATATAGAATATACAAAACAGAATATAGAATGTAGAAGAATATAGATTATAGAATATAGAAGAATATTGAATATAGAATTTAGAATGCAGAATATAGAATATGGAACATAGAATAGTGAATATAGATTATAGAATGTAGAATATAGAATATAGAAGAATATGGACTATAGGAAAATTTAGAATATAGAATGTAGAGTGGAGAACATAGGATATAGAATACAGAACATACAAGAAAATAGAATATAGAATGTAGAATATAGAATACAGAATATAAAAGAGAGAAGTTAAAGGATATAGAAATATTTAGAATACAGAATGTAGACTGTAGAATATAGAAGAATATAGATTATAGAATATAGAAGAGTATAGAATATAGAGAAGAGAAGGTAGAATATAGAACATAGAGGATGGAACATAGAATATAGAAGAATATAGAATAGAGGATATTAAGGAAAATGGAATATAGACTATAAGACATAAAATGTACAATACAGAAGAATATAGAATAAAGAACATAGAATGTAGAATATAGATAATACAATACACAACATAGAATAGAGAATATAGAATGTAAAAGTATATAGATTACAGAATATAGAAGAATATAGAATACAGAATGTAGAATATAGATTATAGAACATAGAATATAGAATACAGAAGACTATAGAATATAGAAAGTAGAATACAGAAGTATATAGAACATAGTAGAATATAGAATGCTGAATATAGAATATAAAAGAATATAGTTTATAAAAGAATACAGTATAAAAAAGAATATAGAAAATAGAATATTGATGAATATAGACTATAAGACATAAAATATACAATGTAGAAGAATATAAGACATAAAACATACAATGTAGAAGAATGTAGAAAACAACATAGAAGTATATAGATTATAGAATATAGAAGAATATGGAATATATACTGTACAATGTAGAAGATACAATATAAAACACAGAATATAGAACATAGAATATAGAATATTGAAGAATATAGATTATAGAACATAGAAGAATATAGAATGTAGAAAAATATAGACTGTAGAATATAGATTACAGCATGTAATATAGAATACAGCATGTAGAAGAATACAGAATATAGAACACAGAAGATAGAATACTGAATATAGAAAATAGAATGTAGATTATAAAATATAGAAAAGTATAGAAGATTATAGGATATAGAGTATAGAATGTAGAAGAATATAGAAGAGTATAGAATATGGAAAGTAGAATATAGAATGTAGAATATGGAATACAGAAGAATATAGAATATAGAAGATAATAGAATATAGGACACAAAAGAATATAGAAAATAAAAGAAAATATAATATAGAGCATAGAATATACAATACAGAAGAAAACTGACAATAGAAGATAGATTGAAGATAGTAGATAGAAGAAAGCAGATGATAGAAGATAGAAGATTGAACATAGAACACAGGACATAGAATATCAAACATAGAATATAGAGTATAGAGTACAGAATATAGAATGTAGAATATAGAAGATAGAACACAGAATATAGAACATAGAATATTGGAGAATAAGGAATATAGAATATACAAGAATATAGAATACAAAAGAATATAGAATATAGAAGAATATAGAGTGTAGAATGTAGAATATAGAGTACAGAATATAGAAGATAGAATATAGAAGATAAAATACAGAATATAGAACATAGAATATAGAAGAAAATACAATACAGAAGAATAGAGTGTAGAATGTAGAATATAGAAGAATATGAAATATAGAAAATAGAATTTAGAATATACAATATAGATAAATATAGAAGAATACAGAATAAAAATAATATAGAATATTGTTCTTAGGTGCTGTCGAATCGGTTCCTACTCATAGAGACCCTATGCACAACAGAACAAAACACAGCCCGGCCCCGTGCCATCCTTATAACCGGTGTTGTGCTTGAGCACATTGTTGCAGCCACTGTGTCAATCCACCTCTTTGAGGGTCTTCCTCTTTTCCGCTGACCCTGTACTCTGCCAAGCATGACATCCTTCTCCAGGGACTCATCCCTCCTGACATGTCCAAAGTGTGTAAGACGCAGTCTCACCATCCTTGCCTCTAAGGAGCATTCTGGCTGCACTTCTTCCAAGACAGATGTGTTCGTTCTTTTGGCAGTCCATGGTATATTCAATATTCTTCGCCAACACCACAATTCAAAGGCGTCAACTCTTCTTCTGTCTTCCTTATTCATTGTCCAGCTTTCACATTCACATGATGTGATTGAAAATACCATGGCTTGGGTCAGGCGCACCTTAGTCTTCAGGGTGACATCTTTGCTCTTCAACACTTTGAAGAGGTCCTTTGCAGCAGATTTGCCCAGTGCTATGTGTCTTTTAATTTCTTGACTGCTGCTTCCGTGGCTGTTGATTGTGGATCCAAGTAAAATGAAATCCTTGACAACTTCAATCTTTTCTCCGTTTATCATGACGTTGCTCATTGGTCCAGTTGTGAGGACTTTTGTTTTCTTTATGTTGACATGCAGTCCATACTGAAGGCTGTGGTCTTTGATCTTCAAATATAGATTATAGCATATAGAAGAATATAGAATGTAGAATATAGAATATAGCATATAGAAGGTAGAATATAGAAAACAGATTACAGAATACAGAAGACTATAGAATATAGAAAATAGAAGAATATAGAATATATAATGTAGAATGTAGAATATAAAATATATAATAAAGACTAGAGAATATTGATTATAGAATATAGAAGAATACAGGATGTAGAATTTGAAAAATACAGTATAGAATAAAGATGAATATAGAATATAGAAAATTATTGAATGTAGAATATATAATATGGAATATAGAATTTAAAAAAAAATGAAAGATAGGAAATAGAATATAATATATAGAATATAGAACATAGAATATTGAACATAGAATGTAGAATATAGAAGAATATAGAAGTATATAGAATAAAGAGGAATATAGAACACAGAATATAGAACAGTATAGAATATAGAAGAATATAGAATACAGAAGAACATAGAAAATAGAATATAGTATGTATAATGTAGAATACGGAATAGAGAATACAGAATATAGAAGAATATAGAATATAGAGTACAAAATATAGAAGATAAAAGATAGAATATAGAAGAATATGGAATATAGGATATAGAATATAGAAGAATACAGAAGGATATAGAATATAGAAGGATATAAAATATAGAAGAATATAGGGAGAATGAAGGGAGAAGCAGAGAGAGATTTCATAAAGACACAAGCGGAGATGACAATGTGACCACAGAGGCAGAGATTGGATGATGCAGCCACAGCCATGGAATAGAGACAGCCACCAGAAGCTGGAAGAGGCAATGAACAGATTCTCCCCTGGAGCCTCTGAAGAGTGTGTGGTGTGGTTCTGCCGTGACAGCTTGACTAAGGCTCAGGTATTTTGGCTCTGACTTTGGATTTCTGGCCTCCTGAGCTGTGGAAGAATAAATTTCTGTTGTTTTAAGTCACTCAGTTTGTGGCAATTTGTTATAACAGACACAGAAATTGAATTAACTGACCAATAAAAGATGTGGTAATCTATGCATTATTATAGTATTGTAACCTGATGACGGTGGGTCCTGCCCGGTGCGACCACTTGAGTCAATTGAGAGACACCAGGCCTTTGAAAAAGAGAAAACAGATTTTATTGCAAGCTGGTCAAGCAAGGAGCTCAGAGATTAAGTGTCAAATCAAGCTCCCTGAGGTTGGGGATTCTAGTGCAGTTGCAGGGTTTGTGATAGGGAACTTATGCATAATTCATGAAGTTTCTAAGAACTGGCAGACAATTTCAGGAAATGAACACATACAGGGGTGCAGTAGGGGGTGCAATATGGTGGCTGGGGGCATGTGGTTTTTAGGGTGGTATGAAACATGAAGTTTATCTAAGGACAGCTTTGTGGCTTATTGCTCATGTCCAAATGGAGTGGGGGGAAGGTTGGTGGGTAGCGAAGCAAACTTGAGCAGAGAAACAGTAAGATGGCCTTGAGCTGCTACACAGAATTTCTTATCAAAAGCGTGTGATGTGGCTCAGGTGTGATGGGAGGAAGGGGAACTGTTTAACCCTGTTGTTTATGGTATCAATAATATATTTTTTAAATAATTTTTATCGTGCTTTAAGTGAAAGTTTACAAATCAAGTCAGTCTCTCACATATAAACTTATATACACCTTACTACATACTCCCATTTACTCTCCCCCTAATGAACCAGCCCGCTCCCTCCTTCCAGTCTCTCCTTTCATGACCGTTTTGCCAGTGTCTAACCCTCTCTACCCTTCCATCTCTCCTCTAGACAGGAGATGCCAACACAGTCTCAAGTGTCTACCTGATACAAGTAGCTCACTCCACATCAGCATCTCTCTCCAACCCATTGTCCAGTCCAATCCATGTCTGAGGAGTTGGTTCCTGTCCTGGGCCAACAGAAGGTTTGGGGACCACGACTGCTGGGATTCTTCTAGTCTCAGGCAGACCATTAAGCTTGGTCTTTTTATGAGAATTTGGGGTCTGCATCCCACTGTGCTCCTGCTCCCTCGGGGTTCTCTGTTGTGCTCCCTGTCAGGGCAGTCATCAGTTGTGGCCGGGCACCATCTAGTTAATAATATTTTTAAAAAAATATCCAGACTTAAAAACTTAAGGAAGGAGAAGGGTCTTTCACTTCTTACAATACGGCAGATGCTATGGGTTGAATTGTGTCCACCAAAAATGTGTGTCAACTTGGCTAGACCATGATTCCCAGTATTGTCTGATGGTCCACCATTTTGTCAAGTGATGTGATTTTCCTACACACTGTAAACCCTACCTCTATGGTGTTAGTGAGGTAGGATTAGTGGCAGTTATGTTAATGAGGGAGGACTCAATCTACAAGACTGGGTTGTATCTTAAGTCAATCTCTTTTGAGACAGAAAAGCGAGAAGCAAGCAGAGAGACAGGGGGACATCATACAACCAAGAAACAAGAGCCTGGAGAATAGAGTGTCCTTTTGATTGGGGGTCCCTGTCCTTAGGATCTCTTGACTGGGAAATATTGATGACAAGGACTTTTCCCCAGAGTCAACAGAGGGAGAAGGCCTTCTCCTGGAGCTAGCACCCTGAATTCGGAATTCTAGCCTGCTATGCTGTGAGAGAAAAAATTCTCTATGTTAAAGCCATCCATCCACTTGTGGTACTTCTGTTATAGCAGCACTAGCTAGCTGAGACAGCAGGTATATTGAAAAATATATCTCTGGCACAAAAAGCCTCAAATTGCTGAAAGAAATTAAAAATATACTTGTATTTTTGTATATTTGTGTGTGTGTGTGTGTGTATGAGCTCTGGTGGGTTTATATATATATATACACACCTATATGTGAGCTCTGGTGGCACAGTGGTTAAGTGCTCTGATGCTAATCAAAAGGTAAGCAATTTGAACTCACCAGCCTATTCCACAGGAGAAAGGTGTGGCAGCCAGCTTCCATAAAGATTTAGAGCCTTAGAAACCCTATGGGGCAATTCAACTCAGTTCTATAAGGTCACTATGGGTTGGAATTGACTCGGGGCAACTGGTTTGATCTGGTTTTATATGTATATATATATGGTGTAAGATGAATGATTGAGCTACTGGAAAAGTAAGAGGCATCTGCACTATCTAGAAAGATATTGTGAATGAGTCCTGAAAAAGATCAATACAGGTTACAGACATGAAAAAGGCGTTGATATAGGTATTGGACTTGACTAGGACTCATACAATGGGGAAAGGAAGCCAAATTAAGTCCCATGCACAGTGGTTAGTTATTGCACATGCAGAGATATCAAGCTGGGACCAGGAAAATTATTTTCTTAAAAAACCCAGTAAGAAAAAGCTACATCAAAAATAAATGAGGACCATGACTTCCCTTAACCATAGATGTCTGTGGAAGGGAAATAAAAAAAGCTTTTCTTAAAATTTCTATTCTCATCCCCACACTTAGATATATTTGGAAGTAAATTGCACACCACCATGTAACTTAAATATCACCATCTCAAAATTGAGTTAACATGGAGTCCGAGTGATGAGCAGCCAGAATACACAGTTACTGAGCAACTGTGAAGGACAATTCTCTTAGTATTCAAATACAGACATAGAAAAATTTCTAAACAATATGATCTCAGAATGAAATATCCCATATTATATGTTTAACAGCATTGCTCTGGGCAAATCTGCTACAAAAGACCTCCTTAAAGTGTTAAGAAGCAAAGATGTCACTTTGAAGACCAAGGTGTGCCTGACCGAAGCTATGGTATTTTCGATGACCTCATATGAATGTGAAAGCTGGACAATGAATTAGGTGTTGGTGAAGAATATTGAATATGCCAGTGACTGCCAGAAGAATGAACAAATCTATCTTGGAAGAAGTACAGCCAGAATACTTTTTTGAAGCAAGGGTGCAGAGACTTTCTTTCACGTGCTTTGGATATGTTATCAGGAGGGATCAGTCCTGGTGAAGGACATTATGCTTGATAAAGTAAAGGGTCAGTGAAAAAGAGGAAGACCCTCAAAGACATGGATTGACACAGTGACTACAACAATGAGCTCAAACATGGCAATGATTGTGAGGATGGCACAGGACCGGGCAGCTTCTCGCCCTCTTGTACATGGTGTCACTATTAAAAAACAACAACAACCATTGCCATTGAGACAATTTTGACTCATAGTTACGATGGCAACTAACAACAACATATTTTTTTCTCAAGTATTGGGATGGGAAACAACGAAGGTAACAGAATCTTAATATATTGCCTAATGGAGACAAAAGTTCCTTTTCGAGTTAAACATCTGACCAGTAAAATTACTTAACAGCCCCATGGGAGCTGAGAGTAGATTGCATACCACCACGTAACTTGAATATCGCCATCTCAAAATGTATTTAACATAGGGTTCGAGTTATGAGCAGCCAGTTACTGAGCAACTGTGAAGGACAATTCTCTTATTACAATTGAGATATAGACATAGATAAATTTCTAAACAATTTATGACCCCATAGGAGTGGAATAGCAGAATACTGTTGACATCTTATACAGAGTTTAAATCATTTCTGGTTATCTTTTGGGAGAACGTCCCCTCAGTTTTGTACTTAAAGGAATTGACAATTCTCTCTCTCTTTTTTTTTTGTACATAATTGGTAGACAGGAACACCAGTCTCCACAGGAGATTTTTCTTTTTTCCTTTTATTTCATTTAATCCCCTTGAGTCTTTTATGAGCAAACTTTTTGCTATTGTGAAAAATGCTGCAATGAACATGGGTATGCATTTGTCTATTCATGTGACAGCTCTTATTTCTCCAAGATATATTCCTAGGAGTGGGATTGCTGGATCTTATGGTATTCTCTTTCTAGCTTTCTAAAGAAGTGCCATATCGTTTTCCAAAATGGTCGTACCGTTTTGCATTCCCACCAGTAGTGCATAAGAGTTCCAGACTCCCCACAAATTCTTCAACATGTGTTATTTTTTTTGTTTTTTGTTTTATTTATGCCAGTAATGTTGGGGTGAGATGCTATCTCATTGTACTATCAATTTCCAATTCTCTATTGGCTGGTGATCACGGTCATTTCCTCATGTGTCTGTTAGTCACTTGAGTGCCTTCTTTGGTGAAGTGTCTGTTAATTTCCTTTGTCCATTTTTTAATTGGATTATTTGTCTTTTTGTTGTAGAGGTATTGGATTTTCCTGGAGATTTTAGAGATTAGACTTCTGTTGAATTTGTCGTAGGCAGAGATTTTTCCAAGTCTAAGTTCTTTTTTTACTCTTTTGGTGAAGTCTTTTGATGAGCATGAGTGTTTAATTTTTAGAAGATTCCAGTAATCTAACTTATATTCTAGAGTTTGTGTCTTGTTAGTTATGGTTTGTATCCTGTTAATGACATGTATTAGGGCCTCTAGCATTGATCCTATCTTTTCTCCTATGACCTTTATGGTTTTTGATTTCATATTTAGGTGTTTGATCCATTTTTAATTAGTTTTTGTGTATGGTGTGAGGTATGGGCCCTGTTTCATTTTTTTGCAGAGGGACATCCAGTTTTGCCAGCAGAATTTGTTAAAAAGACTGTCTTTTCCACATTTGATGGACTTTGGGCCCTTTTCCAAGATCAGGTGATTGTAGGTGGATGGATTTACACCTGGGTTCTCAATTCTGTTCCACCGGTCAATGTAGCTGTCATTGTACCAGTACCAGGCTGTTTTGACTACCGTAGCCGTACAGTAGATTCTGAGGCCAGGTAGTGCGAGTCTTCCCAGTGAATTCTTCTTCTTCAATAATACTTTACTTATGTGGGACCTCTTTCATTTCCGTATAACGTTAATGATTAGTTTTTCCATCTCTTTAAAGAATGCTGTTGGTATTTGGATGAGAATTGCTTTGTATTTGTGGATTGCTTTCGGTAGAATTGATATTTTCACAATGTTGAGTCTACCTATCCATAAGCATGTCCCTCACTTTTGTCATTTTGAGATACTCGTTATTTGTTGTTTGTTTCTTTAACAATCTGACACTTTCTCTTCTCCTTCAGGACATTCACATGTGTTCTTCTGTCTGCTAGAGGTGGTTTCTCTGGTACCTCAATTCATTTGTACTTTAATTGTACTCTCTTGGAGAAGTCTTCTTGGATTCTCTCAAACTCTTACATGTTTCCAGAATGTCCTGTGTTTCATCTTTAAAGCAGTAATATTATTTGAATTTGAACTAATAACCAAGTATCAGCCTTGCTCAGGAGTAAGTTACTTTTGCGGTTATTTAAATTTAAATATGAACGAAATAAAATAGCAGTTCAGTTCCTTAGTCACACTAGCCGTATCTGAAATGATCAGTAGCCACATGTGTCTAGTGGCTAATGTATCAGGCAGCACAGATTATAGAACATTTCCATTATTGTAGAAAATTATTTTGGACAAGTGCTGGGAGATCAGTTATTTCTCCTTTTTGTTGTTCTTAAACTAACCCTGTGCAACCCAGAACCTAGGCCCTGTGCAACATTTGTGCTAACATCATCAAATCTTTCATTTACTCCTGTAAACACTAGGCATTTTCAGACGTGCACACATACACACAAATACACACACATATACACCCATACTTTTCTTTAAGGTTTGGTCTAAATTTAATAAAATCCTTGAAATCTACCCTTTGTGTAAAGCCAGGATTAGGTGCTGTCTCTTCTTTGCTCTCCCAAAACTTTGTCCTCTTAGCTTACTCTACTGAAATTATTTGTACATAAACCTGTTTGTATTAAATTACTACCTAACCTGGAAGAGACAGGCCTTGGTTGTTTTATATTTATATCTCTAGTCCCTGGTAAAGATGACATAATTTATACTCAATAAATACATTTTAATCAAAGATTAGAAACTCATACTGTCCTCTCATTAGTGAACGTTTTGGTTTCACAAAAAATATATATATAGTTATTAAGTCAAATATTTATATATATATCTACATCAATATTAACACCTACATCTATATACAGGCAACAGTGGATCTACAATTAGTTTTCATTTACTAGAATTTCATATGAATAAAATCATATAATATGTACTCTCTTTTTTTGTTTGTTTTGTGCCATTTTACTCTTCTTTTTGTTGTTTCCAAAGGTAGAACATTTGTTTATTGATTTCAGACCTGTCTTCCTTTTTAACATAGGCACTTGGAGCTATTAATTTCTCTATAAACGATTCTAAGGTTGCAATCCATATGTTTTAACATGCTGTTTTTCAGTTCCTTTTACCTAAAAATATTATTTTTAAGCTCTCCTTGTGATTTATTCTTTGGCTTATTTGTTATTTAGGAGTGCACTGTTTAATTTACATATATTTGTGATTTTCTTGTATTTTCTTCTATTGTTGATTTCTAATTTAATTGTATTTTGGTCAAAGAACATATTTTGTATTATTTCAATTATTTTGTATTTATTTAGGTTTGTTTTATAGTCTGGTATATGGTCACTCTGGAGAATGTCCCATGTACACTGCCCAGTTTTATATCCATTATTGAAAATGAGTTATTGAAGTCTCTATTATTGTGGAATGTGAGGTGAATATATGTTTATAATTGTTTGTTCTGCCCAATAGATTGACACTTTATAATTATAAAATATTATTTGTATCCTGTAACTTTTTTGTCTTAAAGTCTAATACATCAAATATTATCATAGGCAACCCAGCTCTTTTTTTTTTGGCTAGTGCTCGCGTGGTATGTTAGATTCCTAGTGCTGCCATGACAAAATACTACAAAGTAAATGGCTTTGAAGAACAGAATTTATTGTCTCAGTTCTGAAGACTAGAGGCCCAGATTCATTAATGGGTCTATGAGCTCTCTCTCTGTTTGTTCTACAGAAAGGTCCTTCCTGTCTCAGCTTCTTGCAGTCAAAAAAAAAAAAAAACTGTTGCAGTTGAGTCAATTCCAACTCACAGCAACCCTATGGGATAGAGCGGAACTTTCTCATTGGGTTTTCAAAGAGTGGCTGGTGGATTCCAACTGCTGACATTTCAGTTAGGAGCTGAGCTATTAGCTACTGCACCGTCAGGGCTCCTTGTAGCTTCTTGTAGCCCTTTGCAATTCTTGGCATGCTTATGGATGCTTATAGATGTGTCTGCCTCCACCATCACCTGGCATCTGTCTTACTCTGTGTGTTTCTTTCCAGCTCCCTCTCCGTTATCTCCTTTTAAGGTACCACTCAGAATGGAATAGGGCTTATCCTACTCTGGTATGGCTTTAGTGACAATATCATCAGCTGCTCTTTGGAAACCCTATGGGGTGGTTCTACTCTGTCCTATATGGTCACTATGAGTTATAATCAACAGGATGGTGAAGGTTTTTCTTTTATCTTCAAAGAATAGTGCTATTTTCCCAAACAAGGTCACAACTTCCAGGTACAATTTTTAGCACTTCAACATATATATTTCGGAGACACTTTCAATCCGGAATACATGGCCTATCTTTTAAATCCTATTTTCAATCTATTTGTGTCTTTTAATCTAAAGAGTGCCTATAATAGACAGACATATATTTGGGTTATGTTCTCTTTTTAGACTATGTTTCCAATCTCTGCCTTTCAATTGGGTTGTTTCACTGTTTAAATTTAATTACTGATAAAGTAAGACTTATGTCTTCCTTTTTTTAATATGCTTATGTCTTTTATTAGTCTACTTCTGGGTTGCTGGCTTCTTTTGTGTTAAATTGGTATGTCCTAGTGTACCTTTAAATTTATTTATTGTATCTTTTACAGCATACGTTTCAAGTTATTTTCTTAATGATTTCTTCGGAATTACAATTAGCATCTTAATGTAAAACCAACTAATTCAGATGAATAATGTCTTAATTTCAATAATGTTCAGTGTATCTTGATCCTGCTCATCCTTTCTACACAGCAAAGGCAGTGCTCAGAGGTCAGTAGTGATAGATGCACACATCAAAAATGAAGAAAGGGACAAAATCAAGACACTAGCTATGCAACTTGGACAGACTGAAACAGAAGAGCAGAAGAAGTCCACAGCCATGGAAAGAAAGGAAATAATAAAAATCAGAGAGAAGTGAATGAAATAGAAAATAGAAAGGAGCAACAAAACCAAAAGTTGGTTCTATCAAAGGATCAACAAAATCAACAAACCATTGGTCAAATTGACAAAGGAAAAACAGGTGAAGACAAAAATAACCCAAATAAGACATAAAACGGGCGACACTACAACAGAGTTAACTGAAATAAAAAGGTTCATAACAGAGTACTATGAAATCTATACTCCAACAAATTTGAAAACCTAGAGGAAATGGACGAATTTCTAGAAACACACTATCTTCCTAAACTAACATAAACTGAGGTCTAAAATCTGGACACATCCATAACGAGAAGAGATTAAAAAGGCAATTTTAAAAAACTTCCAATAAAAAACAGCCTTGGCTCAGATGGCTTCACTGGAGAATTCTACCAAACATTCAAAGAAGAATTCACAGTAGTACTACTAAAACTATTTCAGAATATACAAAAAGGAAGGGATACTTCCTAACTGATTCTATGAAGACAGCATAACCCTGATACCAAAATCAGGCAAAGACACCACAAAAAAAGGAAAATTACAGACCAGTATCTCTCATGAATATAGATACAAAAAAATCTCCACAAAATTTTAGCCAATAGAATTCAGCATCATATTAAAAAAAAAAAACACCATGACCAAGTGGAATTCATACCAGGTATGCAACAATGATTCAACATTGGAGAAACAGTCAATGTCATCCACCACATAAATAAAACAGAAGAATCACAATAGACTCAGAAGAGTCATTTGATAAAGTATAACACCCATACCTGATAAAAACTCTCAATAAAATAGGTATAAAAAGGAAATTTCTCGACATAATAAAGGGCATCTAAACAAAACCAACAGCCAATATCATTCTCCACAGACAGTGGCTGAAAACATTCCCCCTGAGAACAGGAACAAAACAAGGATGCCCTTTATCACTACTGCTATTAAACATTGTGCTAGAAGACCTACAGCAATAAGAAAAAGAAATAAAGGACATTCAAATAGGCAAGGAAGAAGTAAAACTATCTCTATTTGAGGATGATACTATACTGTACATAAACATCCTCAAAGATACACAAGAAAACTACTGGAACTAATAGAAAGATTCTGCAGTAGAGCGGGATACAAGATAAACATAGAAAAAACTGTGGGATTCTTATACACCAATAAAAAGAACATGGAAAAGGAAACGAGTAAAGCAATACAATTTAAGATAAGTCCTAAAAAAATAAAATACTTAGGCATAAATCTAACCAGGATGTAAAGGATATATAAAAAAAAAAAAAACTACAAAATCCTACTGCAAGAAATCAAAAGAGACCTACATAAATGGAAAAACATACCATGCACATGGATAGGTAGACTCAACATTGTGAAAATGTCAATTCTACCCAAAGCAATCTGCAAGTACAATGCAATGCCGGCCCAACAGCATTCTATAACAAGATGGAAAAACTAATCATTAAATTTATATGGAAAGGTAGAGGCCACAGATAAGTAAATCACTATTGAAGAAGAAGAATAAAGCAGGAGGCCTCATACTATTTGACCTCAGAAACTGCTCTACAGCTACAATAGTCAAAACAGCCTGGTATTGGTACAATGACAGACACAGTAATCAATGGCATTGAATCAAGTAGGCAGATGTGAATCCACCCACTTATGGTCAACTGATCTTCAACAAAGGCCCAAAGTCCACTAAATGGGGAAAAGACAGTCTTTCTAACAATTGGTGCTGGCAAAACTAGATGTCCATGTGTAAAAAATGAAACAGGACCCATACTTCACACCGTACACAAAAACTAATTCAAAATAAGTCAAAGACCTAAATATGAAATAAAAAACTATAAAGATCATAGAAGAAAAAACAAGGTCAACACAAGAGTCCCTAATACATGGCATAAATGGCATACAAACCATAACCAACAATACACAAACACCAGAAGATAAGCTAGTAACTGGAATCTTCTAAAAATTAAACACTTATGCTCATCAAAAGATTTCACCAACCCAGCAAAATGAGAACCTATAGATTGGGAAAAAAATTTAGCTATGACAAGTCCAACAAAGTTGCAATCTCTAAAATCTGTAGGAAAATCCAGCACCTCTACAACAAAAAGACAAATAAACCAATTAAACTATGGACAAAGTATATGAACAGATACTTCTCTAAAGAAGACATTCACATGGCTAATAGACACATGAGAAAATATTTCCGATCGCTAGCCATTAGAGAAACATAAACGAAAACTACAGTGAGACACCATCTCACCCCAATATTACTGGCACTGATAAAAAAAAAAAACAGAAATTAACAAATATTGGAGAGGTTGTAGGGAGATTAGAACTCTTACGCACTGCTGGTGGGAACGCAAAATGGTACAACCATTTAGGAAAAAGATATGGTGGCTTCCTTAAAAAGCTAGAAATGGAAATACTACATGAGCCAGCTATCCCACTTCTAGGAATATATCCTAGAGAAATAAGAGCCATCATACAAACAGACATATGTGCACCCATGTTCATTGCGACATTATTAACAATAGGAAAAAGATGGACACAACCTAAGTGCCCATCAACAGAAGAATGGATAAAGAAACCATGGTACATACACAAATGAAATACTATGCAATAATAAAGAACAATGATGAATCTGTGAAACATCTTACAACATGGACGAATCCGGAGGACATTATGCTGAGTGAAATTCAATCATGAAAGGACAAATACTGCATGAGATCACTGTTAGAAAAACTCATGGAAAGGTTTACACACAGAAAAAACAATCTGTGATGGTTACGAGGGAGGAGAAAAGTGGGGAGAGAAAATCACTAAACAATAGGTAAGTGGTAAATTTGGTGAAGGGTCAGATACTACACAGTGCTAGGAAAGTCAGCACAACTTGACCAAGGCAAGGTCATGGAAGCTTCATAGACACATTCAAACTCCCAGAGGAACGGAATTACTGGGCTAAGGGCTGGGGACCATAGTCTCAGGGGACATCTAGCTCAATTGGCATAACATGATTTATAAAGAAAATGTTCTACATTCTACTTTGGTGAGCAACCTCTTGGGTCTTAGAAACATGTGAGCGGGTATCTAAGATACTTCTCTGGTCCCACGCCATCTGGAGCAAGAGAGAATGAAGAGAACGAAAGACACAAGGGAAAGATTTGTCCAAAGGACTAATGGACCACAAGTACCACGACCTCCACCAGACTGAGTCCAACACAACTAGATGGTGCTCAGCTACCTCGACCAACTGCTCTGATAGGGATCACAGTAGAGGGTCCTTGGACAGAGCCGGAGAAAAATGTAGAACAAAATTCTAACTCACTAAAAAAGAGCAGACTTACTGGTCTGACAGAGAGGAATGGAAATAGAGAACTCAAGATTGAGAAGTGGACAGTGTTGACATGTCGTGGGGTTGGCAATCAATGTCACAAAACAATATGTGTATTAGTTGTTTAATGAGAAGCTAATTTGCTCTGTAAACCTATAGCACAATAATAAAAAGAACTGTATCTATAATGACAACAGCAACTCAAAAGATTTGATAGGAATCTTAGGGAACAGTGAGTTTATGTTGATGGGGGAGAAAGAACCCAGAAAATGAGGGTGAGAATGGTTGCACAACTTGAAGACTGTAATCAATGTCACTGAATTGTACATGTAGAAACTGTTGAATTGGTGTATGTTTTGCTAGGTATATTCCCAATGACAACAACAACAAAATGATTAAAACAAAAAAGAAGGAAAAAAAAAAGAGCTTGGCTGCTAACGAAAAAGTTGGCAGTTCAAATCCAAAGCAGCTCCTTGGATACCCTATGGGGCAGTTCTACTCTGTCTAGGGTCGCTGTGAGTCAGAATCGACTCAAAGGTAACAGATTTTTTTTTTTTTTTTGGTTTATCACTTCAAAAATTGCCTCTCCTTTTTTTTTGCTTTCTCTTTCTGGAACCCCATTAATCCATCTGGTAGAAGTTCTCACCTTATTCTCTTTGTCTCTTACCCTCTTCTCTAGTTTTCCTTTAGTATTTCTCAAATATTCACTCTTCTGAGTTCTGTTCCAGTACACTAGCTCTTTCTTTGGCTATGTTAATCTGCTCTTAAACTCCTCCATTGAGTTATTAAGGAGAGCTTTAAATATCAGATTTTTTTCCTCAGTAATTCTAAGAACTTGAATCAAAATTACAATTCTTACTGTGATCTTTTGAATATATTAAGCATAGCTAATTTAACATTCGTGCCTTTTGAGTCTATTTTCTATAGCCACTCTTCCTCTGTTTTTATTGTTAGCTTTGTTTGATTTTATTTATATTGCTTTATCTGCTCATGTGCCAGGGTATTGTTTCTGATAGATAGGAGTTGTGTGACAAAGTTATAGAAATATAGTGGTGTTTAGGGCAATGATATCTTCCTACAGAGATTTTATGCTTTTCTTCTAGCAGATGATTAGGGACACTGATATTCAAAGGCATGTTAATCTAAATCCATGAATTGATGTAATTTGAAGCTTTTCTTTAGGGTAAAGGCTATCTTGTCCCCACTCTTATTTCTATGGCTTAACCTTTTAAATAAACTTTGAAAGTATAAAAGTTTTCTAGCTTCACAAACTTGGCAAGTCCTACACTACAGTTTTTGTTCTTTTTTTTTTAACCTGTTAGGAAGATTTCCTGATTTATCTGTTCAGCTACCTCTTCCATTACGGGCAGGGAAAAGTGACCTCCTTTGCTGGGATTATCATTCTGAATTCTTTAATATATTGTATTTTAATCCTAAAATACTTTGCTTTTTTTTTTTACTTTCCAATATCTTCAATAAAATTTATTATTATTTTTGCTTTCCTATTGTTTCTGTGCAAGGATTGTCCTGAACTAACTGAAAGTGAATACACTTGTTATCTATATTTTCAGATCTACCCTGAGCATAAACAACTGAGCCAATGCATCTGAGGCTGAGCGAGTTTAACAAACAGTTCTAGATGTCTTTTAAATTAATCAACGAGATGATATACCATTCTTTTGCCTATGTACTGTCATAAACCATAATTCTCATGAGAAAATTCACTTATGTGTATTTCCTCATTCATCTGAACTTGGAAGCTGGTTCCTCTACTGTATTAATTTACAAAGATATGAAAAATGGAAATAGTGCCAAGCTGTTTTCATGTCTTTGTAAGAGGATGCTAAGAAAATTTTCTTCTGGGTTGGCATTGTGGTTGACTTTCCAAAGCTATAAAAATCAAATGCTTAACCCTCGTGTCTTAATTATCTTGTCCTGCTATAACAGAAATACAATAAGTGGGTGACATTAACAAACACATTTATTTTCTCACATTTTAGGAGACTAGACAGAAGTTTGAATTCAGGGCACCAGCTCCGGAGGAAGGTGTTCTATCTGTGTCTCTTCGAGGGGTAGGTCCTTGTCTCTTTTCAGCTTCTGCTCCTTGGTTCCTTGGTGATCTTCAAGTGGCATGGTATCTACCTTCTCCCAACTATGCTTGCTGTCCCTGGCTTAATCAGCTCTTTTATATCTCAAAAAAGATTGATTTAAGACACATCCTACATTATTGGAAAACTTGGTGGTGCAGAGGTTAAGAGTTCTATTGCTAACCAAAAAGTTGCCAGTTTGAATCCACCAGCCACTCCTTGGAAACCACGTGAAGCAGTTCTACTTTTTCAAATAGGGTTGCTGTGAGTCAGAATAGACTGAATGGCAATGTTTATTTGTTTGTTTTTGCTACATTATTAACACAACGAAAAAACACATTCCCATATGGAATTATAACCACGGGTAGAGGGGTTAGGACTTGCAACAGATATTTTGGGGTAGACACAATTCAATTTATAACGCCCTACAGTCAAGATAATTTTGGGGTCAAGCAACCATTACAGAGCTAAATAACTGGCAGCTGGACAGATACTGCTCCCAGAAACCATTATCTAGAATCTCTCAATTTTTGATATACAGTGAAGTTTGCTAAAAGAGAAAGATTAACAGAACCATGTCATCATCAGCTTAGAAATGATTTTCCCTCCATTTTCTGTGAATGTTGCAACCTGACAATGACTCTCAAGGTCAAGTATAAAAGGTCTTAGAGAACCAGAGACATGAATATGCAGTGCTTCTGAGAATGACAGGCTTCTCTTTACAATGATTTGGTATATCACACTGTATTTGCTGCTCTGCCCTCTCAATGTGTTAGAAGAGAAAGAGAATTTCAGAGAGACATTTGGGCACAGAGAGTGAGCAGAAGTGAAGTAATCATTACAATCATTACTTGTTAAACCAAGAATATACAGGTTTCCCTTAGATCAATTAAACGTCAGAAAAGATAATCACACTTTAGGCATTTTGCAAGAACCCTTTCAAGTTTAGCTGCTTCCAGATTAAGGAACACTAATGCAATTTTCTATGTTGTGTACCTCAGAGTTAAATACTGGTGAGGGATTGGTTGTAGCACCGCAATTTGTGTGAAGTCCATTGAATTTACTCATATGCACCATATAGGAGTATCTGCATTTAGACACCCTCCCACAAAGATCCAATGTTAATCAAAAGAGATTTAAAGGAGCACCAGATAAATAAAAGGTGTTTGTCCTTTTCCATCTGTCTTCTGCCTTTGTCCCAATCACGAACTATCTCTGAGTAGAGAAGAGGCAATGAAAGGAGCCCAAGACTCCATCTAAATTTCAATGCCTGGCCGAAGCTAGTCGAATATGAAGCTGATATTTTTAAATTGACCAGACTAAACTCAATGTGACTAGCAAGTAATGGCTTTATAAGATATGAAATTAAGAACTGGGAAAGAAATTTCACCTGTGCACAATAGATTGGAGTGCCTAAAATATATATATATATATACATATGTGTGTATATATATATATATATATATTTAAATATATATATATATATTATTTCACATATAAACAGGGAAAGTCATAGATTTGGAGCAAAACCTAAGCCCTTCATACTGTTGGATTCTTAAACACTAGTGTTACATTTAAATAAGGTTTCTTACTTTAAAAAAAAAAAATCTATGTATATCTTTTATAGTTTTATCTCATGGTAAGCATAAAATAAAACAAACCCAGAGCTGTCGAGTCAATTCTGACTCATAGAGATTCTGTAGGACCGAGAAGAACTGCTCCCTAGAGTTTCCAAGGAGCACCTGGGGGATTCGAACTGCCAACCCTTTGGTTTGCAGCTGTAGCACTTAAGCACTACGGCACCAGGGTTTCCAAGGTAAGCACATGGCATAAAAACTAAATTATTTTCATCTTTATTTTTAAAAAATGAGGACACTGAAGTTGGAAAAGCTAAGGTGCCTAATTTTCTTATGTTTTTATTGATGGTAAGTTGAAAGTTAGGTATCATAACTCAGTGCTTCAATAACACTCATTATTTATTTAACCAGAAAAAAGTACCTTATTGCTTATAATGTATTAAATAATTAAGAATACAGCAAATTTAATTCAATTTCAGATGGAACCCCAAATCTACATACATGGATAAGTATTTTTCTTTTTGTCTGTAGTTGCAAAGACTGTCGTTTACTTAGTTTGCTCAGAATGACAGCTATTATTCCAGCATGCCAGATGCCAATCAAGTTTAAAAACATAAAGTGTAGTCACGCAGAATGATTACTACATATGTCGTTAAAAAAAAATAAAAAGAACTGTTGCTGTCCAGTCAATGGCAACCTCATGTGCCTAAAAATCGAAATGTGCTTCATAGGGTTTTCAATGGCTTATGTTTTGGAAGTAGATTTCCAAGCCTTTCTTCTGAAGCAGTTTTGGCTGGACTCGAATCTCCAACCTTTTGTTTAGCAGTTGAGTGCAGCATTAACAGTTTGTACCACCCAAGGAACCCACTATGAAAGAGGGGTGTGTAAAAATAATTAAGCTTTTATACTTGGTCGTGTGTGTAATATTTTTAAGTATTAACTAAATGTTAGTTATTAATGGAATGTCTACTTATGCAAGGCTTTGCAATGTAACAAATTTTTCTCTTTATCTGCTGTCTCTATCATGACTGTAATCTTAATATAATACATAAAAGTAACAATGATTCTGCCTTCCTTACTGCTGTAACGTTTTTAACAAATTCTGAATAATGTGGGCAAGCCTCTTATATTTATAACCTTAATATTTTTATGTGCCTGTACAGTGTATTCTTCATAGAGATATTATGGAATTTATATACAATTGGATTATAATCATCAATTTACTTTTTTTCCTTACACTGGATATGAACAAGCACAAAAGCCATTCTTTTCCATCACTGAATCATTTCCTACGTAGATACTGAAATTTGGGAATAAAGAGATGAATAAATACATGAATAAAAGGGATACGTAAAAGATCTCTGAGACTATTTAAATCACAGACAAGTGTAAGGTATCATCAAGACTTTCAGGTTTTAAATTCCTCAGAGAGAAGTCACCATGTTCCTTTCTCATATTGGAACGCATTGTGTTCCAGATCTTAAAAGCATATAGATACATATAAAGACCAAAACTTATTTGAATTATACTAAAAATCTGCATAACAACACTTTTCATGATTTGACAAGTATTTCAAGTTTTTTTAAATTTTCTTATACTTCACTTTGTAAGTAGTCTACAATTTAACAATGAAGTCTGTTAAACAAAATTTTCTAGTCAACATAATTTGGGAGAACAAGAAAAGAAAATTTGAAATTGTAATTCTTCTAAAATATAGCCTTTAATTAATGTTTTATATTTTAAGCCACATGAATCATTGTCACCACACTGTTCATATAACTTGTGGGGTTCATATAATTAAAATAATCATAAAACCAAAACCCACTGGCTTCGATTCCGACTCCTAGCGACCCTGTAGGACAGAGTAGAACTGCCCCATAAAGTTTCCAAGGAGTGCCTGGCAGATTCGAATTGCTGACCTCTCGGTTAGCAGCCTTAGCACTTAACCAGTACCCCACCAGGCTTTCCAAAATAATCATAGTGTAGCCTAAATTTATTTTTGTAGTTTGCAACGCGGAACTTTCATAATTTACAGAAAAATAGAAGTGAAATGTGTTTTAGTTTTAGTGCATTTACTTTGCATGTTTTAGAAAAACTATGAATATCTCCTAAGAAGTCTTGAAAACATGAAAATTTTATAAAAATTACTTAATATCATGATCAATATTTATCCAGAAAATATACATTAAATTTCACAAAGTATAAAGCTCTGTATTCAAAGTGCAACACAATAGTATGTATTGAACTGAATTTAATGAACAATGACACAGAGCGTGGAAATTCTATAAACATTACTGAAAACGCTGTCAATATGCATCTTGAAAATACACAAGAAATTACATACATTAGAAACACTACATTTGAAGTACAAAGCAATAATAACTGTCTTTTAAGAGCTGAGAAAATAAACAGAATTAAAATAACTTTACTCCATCTTAACTACAGTGTGCCTTCAAGGAAAATGTAAGGTTTTCAGAAAATTCAGTAGGAGAAATAAGCTTTAAAAAAATTAAAAAAAAAAAGCTTTACCATATTTTAAAATATCTTAATAGACACTTCACTGGAGAAACTCAGGCACAGAAGTTAAAGTGAGGGATTTGCAAAATATCAGATCAAATGATGTGACAGGTAAAGAGACTCTAAAAGAACAAGCATACCTGTACAAACAACTATGAATTTCAGGTTTATATTTAATTGCTCTTTATACGCCCCCCCCCCAAAAAAAACCGTTAGTGTGGAGTCGATTCCAACTCACGTCAACCACATGTATCTATATTTTTGCTAAAAAAAAAAAACCTCCCAATTTAGAAAACACTATGTTCTGGAGGAACTTTTTGAAGACTTGTTTTACTTCCTGGTTCCTCAGGGAATAAATGAAGGGGTTCTGCACGGGGGCAACAGAGGTGTTGACAATAGCAACTCCTTTGGTCAATGATGCTTTTCTTTTGTACAGGGATTGGCATACATGAAGATGCAGCTTCCATAAGAGGTGGAAATGACAGTCATGTGGGAGGAACAAGTGGAGAAAGTTTTTTTTCTCTTACTGGAAGATCGGATTCTCAGAATAGTCCTGATGACACACATGTAGGACAAAATCATTAATGCCAATGTGAATAGCAAAGTAACCAAAGCCAAGTAAAAACCAATTACTTCTAGGAGCCATGTATTTGAACAAGATAGTTCTAAGAGGGGAAAATAGTCGCATGCAAAGTGATCGATGACTTTGGAAGCACAGTAATCCGGGGGTGGGGAGAAGAAGCATAAGGGGTGGGAATATGGTCAGAAACCCTCTCAGCCACACACATGACACAAGCAGGGAGCAGAGTTTCCTGTTCGTGCTGCGTGTGTAATGCAGCGGCTTGCAGATGGCCACAAAGGAGTCATAGGACATGGCCGTCAGAATGTAAAATTCTGTCACCCTCATGAAAATAAAGAAGAGTTGAGCTGCACAGTTGTTATAGGAAATGGTCTTATCCCTGGTGATAACTGCACCCAGACATCTGGGAATGCATACAGTTGTAAAGGAGATTTCTAGGAAGGAGACGTTGTGGAGGAAGAAATACATAGGTGTCTGTAGATGGGAGTTCACCGAGGTTAGGGTGGTGAGAGTCAGGTTTCCAGTGAAGCTTAATACATATGTGATAAATAGAAAGAGGAAGGTCACAATCTGAAAGTCAGGATCATCAGAAAGGCCTAGGAGGACAAGCTCTGTGACCACTGTGTAGTTGTTCATTTCTCTCTCTCTCTTCAATTTTTCTTCTTTTAATCCCATTTAGACAAAAATAGTATTAAGGGGAAGAGGTGAAACATATAATTCATCATGATCAGCATCATCATCTCCAATATTCTAAAATATCCTGTATAATCCATGCAATTTTTTTTCTTATTTTTAAGGTCTTGTTGGCATTCTTTTAATACACATTTATTAGTTCTTTTATATTAAAATACAGTAGTAGATAGGAAATCTTCACACAACAAAGCACAATTTGGGAGACAATGAGTAAAATAATTGTCATTTTATGTCCTATTTATGCAAACTCTGATTACAATTTTGTTGAAACAGTCATAAGAATTACATAGCCCTTTCTTTTCACTTAGATAATTTATTAGACAATCTATCTCCTAGAAACAGAAATGGGTTACTTTAACTTACCAAAAAGTAAAAGTCAAACTTAGAAGCCTGAAGTAACAACTCATTATTTTTTTTAGGATGTAAGAAATCAGTTGCCTTATTACAAGTAATATATTTAAATTTTTAACCTTAAGATTTATGGGTCTAATTGCCAAGACCATATGAGTACACTAAATACAATTGCTACAAGAGAGAATAAGTAACCCAATTATTTAAAAAATAGGAAAATTTCAATTACTCACTGGTTTGTCTTCTTATTCCATCACGATCTTTAATGTTCCACATTCTGTATGGCTTCCTAAAAATGTACATGTATGTATTTAAATATAAACATTTTTATTATTGAACTGAAAGAGGCATAATGTATTTATTTTTCATTTTGACTGAAGCACAAATTGAAAAGTGACTGCTAGCCTTATATCAACTCTGTCACTGGATTACAGCTCATTGCATTTTCCATGAAATTATCTTCCTGAGTGTCTTAGTCTAATGCTGCTGTAACAGAAATAACACAAGTGGATGGGCTTTAACAAAGAGAAATTTATTTCTTCACAGTGAAGTAGGGTAAAAGTCCAAATTCAGGGCATCAATCTTCCCCCAGATTAGGAGCTTCTCCATGGATGGACCCCAAGTCCAAAGGACTCGCTCTGCTCCTGGTACTGTTATCTTGGTGGTATGAGGTCCCACATTTTCTGCTTGTTTCCCTTCCTTTCATCTCCTGTAAGATAAAAGGTGGTGTAGGCCATACCCCAGGGAAACTCTCTTTACATTGGATCAGGGATGTGACCTGGGTAAGGGTGTTACAATCGTACCCTAATAGTTTTTAACATAAAATTACAATCACCAGATGAAGAACAACCACACAATACTGGGAATCATGGTCTAATCAATTTGACACGTATTATTAGGGTACACAATTCAATCCATGACACTGAGTTATTAAGCTTTTTGGAAAAAAAAATGTTTCATTCCCTTGTAATTCTATCTCACAGTTATCTTCTCCATAAGTCCACTTATCCAAATGGATATCCAGAAAATTTAAGAAAAACTTCTTCCATTTTGCTAAGCTACTCTGTTAGTTCTCACCTATTCAAATGCTATTTTGAATGTAGTAATAGTTTATCAATTCTTAGAATGTACATGTATGTATTTAAATATAAACATTTAAATTTAAATTAAAATCTTGACAGCTATCTCCTTTTGATTTTAGAGAGTAAAATTTCTGTTGTGAAGAATAAAATGTAAAATCATTGCATACCTTCCAACAACTAGCAACATTCACGCTAATCATATTTTATTTTATAATGGCTTAAAGGCAGTTTTTCAGGACATAAAAAGTAGAACGTCAGAAACCTTCAAAAGATGTGGAACTATTTTTAACCTCAGCAAAGACTGTGTACTGATCTCCTGGAAACCAGACAAAGTCAGGCCACATCTCTGCTATATTATAGACCATAAGGGAAATCTGGAAGGGGCCCTTGCATTTCTCAGTAACCTGCTCAATCCTCTCCCTAGCAGATCTCTCTTGAGAAGAGTTATGTTCATCCTTGCATCCCACAGAGGACCTGAGATGGTGACTTCTATGCAATATTTATATCCATTAATAAGTTGCTTAATATTCATCCTTTCTTCATATTTTATGAGTAATAAAAAAAGAAACCCACTCTCTTATCAAAGGTGAAATTTTGATCGAACTTGTAAAGAATCGTCTTCATTAGAAATGTGAAAGTTTTGAACATACGCCTTTCAATTAGCAGCTGAGAGTGTTAACCATTTGCAATAACCAGAGACTCCCATTATTAAAATACACTTCTTTATTTGTCTAAACCTAGTAAATATATACAATTTCAGAACTGTTAAACCATATACCTATAATTTTACCACTGCAAGCTCAGTATTTGTGATCTATTTCTCTTGGTTTTAGAGCATCCAAAAGATTTTGTTCACCCTGGCTGGGCTAAGATGGTAGAATATACAGATACCTCTGGCGAACCCTCTATACAACAAAGACACAAAAAACCAAGTGAAACAAGTATATTTATGACAAGCTAGAAGCCTTGAGCATCGAAGGCAAGCTTAGAAAAAGAACAGAGGGGAAGGGGGAAGAAGAGACAGTACAGGAGCAGAGAGGAGTTACTGGGCCTGAATCTCGGAAAGCCCTCAGGCATCATTCCGGAGTGGCGGTAGTGTGTTGGTACTAGCATTTTGCCACAGTTTCCTTAGGGAGAAGCAGTCAGCCACACAGCCTACTCATACCTTTGGAACAGGAGAAGAGTGGCGCTCTCAGCAAAAGCTAAGTACTTCTGTATATTTTACCACACCCCCCACTCACAAGCCAGCTTCAGCAGCTGAATTCCTTGGGCCTGAGATAGGCACTGTTGAGTGCCTAGAGGCATCCTCCCAGCCATGGAGAAGGAAAAAAATTGCAATTGGAGGGAAAGATAATTTGCCAGCTCCACTAACCAGGGGAGCTCAGCACAGAAGCCGCTCCTGTCCAGACATAAACGGTCCATGGACTTTGAGCACCTTTCCCCTCTGCATGGACCTGTGTGGGCCTATTTCAGGAGACTAGACCCTTGTTGGCAGACTCTAACCATTTCAGCTGTGTGGTGGAGAGGTGGGTGATGTTTGGCATTGCTTTGCCCATTAAACAGGGTCCTCACCTACCCACATGATGGGCCTAAGAACTGATACCTCCACTCAGGTCACCCAGCCACCCACTACAGGGTTCCAAGGATAACTAGTACCTCCCAGTCTTTACAACCAAAAATATTAGGAGTCCATGGTCCGTCTGAAGAACCAACCCACCTGCGCACTCTAGGGAACAGGGATGCACTTTCCTCAGAGACACTCGGGGGTCAGTTCTCAGCCCCATGCCTTGTTCAGAGCGTGACCCCCGCTACAATCAGATATTGGTATATACACCAATCACCACTGCCCCTCTAAGACTGTAGGACAGAGCCTGTACCACACACTTCATGATCAGCTACCTGGACACCTGAGCTGAATTCATACAAGAAAAGTGAATGGACTCCTAGAATCATATAACTGATAACAGCTCTTTCCATCTGGGGACAGGACGTCAGAGTTCCAAAGGTAAAAATAATCAAGCTAGATCACTCAAACAACCCATTTGGGCATATCAAAACAAAACAAAGCAAGAGGCTACGGCACAGTAAGCAGGAATAAACTATTATAATAACTTATAGATGGCTCAGAGACAACAGTCAATATCAAGTCACATAAAGAAACAGACCATGATCAACTCAATAAGCTCTCAAAACGAAGAATCCAGGGATCTTCTAGATAAAAGTGCATTCCTGGAATTACCAGAGGCAAAATAAAAAGATTAATATACAGAACTCTTCAGGACATCAGGAAGGAAATGAGACAATACACAGAACATGCCAAGAAACACACAAATAAAGCAATTGATTAAATTAAAAAGATTATTCAGAAACATAATGAAAAATTTAATAAGCTGGAAAAATCCATAGACAGACAGCAATCAGAAATTCAGAAGATTAACAATAAAATTACAGAATTACATGACTCAACAGAAAATCAGAGAAGCAGAATTGAGCAAGTAGGAGCCATAATTTCTCAACTTGAACATAAATCACTTGGCAGTAACATATTTGAAGAAATATCTGATAAAAGAATTTTAAAAAATGAAGAAACTTCAAGAATCATGTGGGACTCTATCAAGAGAAATAACCTGCGAGGGACTGGAGAACAGGGAGGGATAACAGAAAATACGGAGAGAATTGTTGATTTGTTGGCAGAAAACTTTCCTGATATTATGAAAGATGAGAAGATATCTATCTAAGATGCTTATTGAACTCCACATAAGGTAGATGTTAAAAGATAGTCACCAAGATATATTATAATCAAACCTGCCAAAACCAAAGATAGAGTATTTTAATAAACAAAAAGTCACCTACAAAGGAGAGTCAATAAGAATAAGCTCAGATTTTACTATGCAGAAACCATGCAGGCAAGAAGGCAATGGGATGAGTTATTTTAAAATATTGAAGGAAAAAAATTGCCAACCAAGAATCATATATCCAGCAAAACTGTCTCTTAAATACAAAGGTGAAATTAGGACATATCCAGATAAACAGAAGTTTAGGGAATTCATAAAAACCAACCAAAACTACAAGAAATACTAAAGGAAGTTCTTTTGTTAGAAAATCAATAACATCAGACATCAACCCAAGACTAGAACACTGGGCAGAACGACCAGAAGTCAACCCAGGCAGGGAAAAAAAAAAGCAAGAAAAAAAACTCAACATTTAAACAGTAAGAGGGACTAAGAAATGTAATCATAGATCTTCCATACGGACAGGAAGATATGGCGATAGAAAGAAGTGAAAGTAAGGTTTAAATTTAGAAAACTAGGGGTAAATTTAATCTGTATGCTGAACAAATAATCCGAGAAGCTGGACTATATGAAGAAGAACGGGGCATCAGGATTTGAGGAAGACTCATTAACAACCTGTGTTATGCAGATGATACAACCTTGCTTGCTGAAAGTGAAAAGGACTTGAAGCACTTACTAATGAAGATCAAAGCCCACAGACTTCAGTATGGATTACACCTCAACACAAAGAAAACAAAAATCCTCACAACTGGACCAATGAGCAACATCAAGATAAATGGAGAAAAGATTGAAGTTGTCAAGGATTTCATTTTACTTGCATCCACAATCAACAGCCACGGAAGCAGCAGTCAAGAAATCAAAACACGCATTGTATTGCACAAATCTGCTGCAAAGGACCTCTTCAAAGTGTTGAAGAGCAAAGATGTCACCCTGAAGACTAAGGTGCGCCTGACCCAAGCCATGGTATTTTTAATCGCATCATATGCATGTGAAAGCTGGACAATGAATAAGGAAGACCGAAGAAGAGTTGACGCCTTTGAATTGTGGTGTTGGCGAAGAATATTGAATATACCATGGACTGCCAAAAGAACGAACACATCTGTCTTGGAAGAAGTGCAGCCAGAATGCTCCTTAGAGGCAAGGATGGCGAGACTGCGTCTTACATACTTTGGACATGTTGTCAGGAGGGATGAGTCCCAGGAGAAGGACGTCATGCTTGGCAGAGTACAGGGTCAGCGGAAAAGAGGAAGACCCTCAAAAAGGTGGATTGACACAGTGGCTGCAACAATGAGCTCAAGCATAACAACTACTGTAAGGATGGCGCAGGACCGGGTAGTGTTTTGTTCTGTTGTGCATAGGGTCGCTATGAGTCGGAACTGACTCGACGGCACCTAAAAACAACAACAACAGGGGTAAATAATAAGGTAACCAAAAGGACACAAAGTATTGTACCCATCAAAATAAAATACAAGAAAAAAATACTCAGCAGAAACAAAATCAAAAACAATGAATATGAGGAAAGGACTATATATAATCTACTCAGCACATAAAATTAAGTGGGAAAAAGAAACTGTTGACAACACACACAAAAAGACATCAAAATGATAACACTAAATTCATACTTATCCATAATGACGCTGAATGTAAAAGGACTAAATGTACCAATAAAGAGACAGAGAGTGGCAAAATGGATTAAAAAACACGATCTGTCTATATGCTGCCTACAAGAGACACCTTAGACTTCGAGACACAAACAAACTAAAACTCAAAGGATGGAAAAAGTATATCAAGCAAACAACAATCAAAAAAGAGCAGGAGTTGCAATATTAATTTCTGACAAACAGGCTTTAAAGTTAAGTCCATCATAAAGGATAAGGAACGACACTATCTAATGATTAAAGGAACAGTAATACCAAGAAGATATAACCATATTTAATGTTTATGCACCCAATGATAGGACTAAAAGATACATAAAACAAACTCTATCAGCATTGAAAAGTGAGATAGACAGCTCCACAATAATAGTAGGAGACTTCAACACATCACTTTCAGGAAAGGACAGGACATCCAGAACGAAGATCAATAAAGACGCAGAAGATCTAAATGCCACAATCAACCAACATGACCTCATAGACCTATAACAAACAGGTATACTTTCTTTTCTAGTGCACATGGAACATTCTCTAGAATAGACCACATATTAGGTCATAAAGCAAGCCTTAGCAGAATCCAAAACGTCGAAATATTACAAAGCATCTTCTCTGACCATAACGTTATAAAAGTGGAAATCAATAACAGAAAAAACAGGGAAAAGAAATCAAACTCTTGGAAACTGAACAATACCCTGCTCAAAAAAGATTGGATTATAGAAGACATTAAGGATGAAATAAAGGATTGCATAGAATTCAATGAGAATGAAAACACTTCCTATCAGAACCTTTTGGACACAGTGAAAACAGTGCTCAGAGGTGAATTTATATCAATAAATACACACATACAAAAAAGAAGAAGGGGCCAAAATCTAAGAATTATCCCTACAACTTTAATAAATACAAAGAAAACAACAAAAGAAACCCTCAAGCACCAGAAGAAAACATTTAATAAAAATTAGAGCTGAACTAAATGAAATAGAAAACAGAAAAACAATTGAAAGAATTAACAAGACCAAAAGGTGGTTCTTTGAAAAAATCAAAAAAATTCATAAACCATAGGCCAAACTCACAAAAGAAAAACAGGAGAGGAAACAAATAACCCGAATAAGAATTGAGATGGGTGATATTACAACAGACTCAACTGAAATTAAAAGAATCATATCAGATTACTATGAAAAATTGTACTCTAACGAATTGGAAATCCTGGAAGAAATGGATGAATTCCTAGAAACACACTATCTACCTAAACTAACACAAACACAGGTAGAAGAGCTAAATTGACAGATAACAAAAGAAGAGATTGCAAAGATAATCAAAAAACTCCCCCCAAAAAATCCTGGCTCTGACAGCTTCACTGCACGGTTCTACTAGACTTTCAGAGAAGAGGTAACTCCACTACTAGTAAAGGTATTTCAGATCATAGAAGAGGACGGAATACTCCCAAACTCATTCTATGAAGCCAGCATATCCCTGATACCAAAACGAGCTGAAGACACCACAAAAAAAGAAAATTACAGACCTATGTTCCACATGAACTGATACGCAACAATCCTCAACAAAATTCTAGCCAATAGAATTCAACAACATGTCAAAAAAACAATTCACCATGACCAAGTGGGATTCATACCAGGTATGCAGGGATGGTTCAACATTGGAAAAACAATTAATGTAATCCACTATGTAAATAAATAAAAGAGAAGAATCACATGAATTTATCAACTGATGCAGAAAAGGGATTTGACAAATTCAACATCCATTCAGGATAAAAACTCTCAGCAAAATAGGAATAGAAGGAAAATTCCTCAACATAATAAAGGGCATTTGTACAAAAAAAAAAAAAAATCAACAGCCAACATCATCCTAAATGGAGAGAGCCTGAAAGCATTCCCATTGAGATAGGGAACCAGACAAGGATACCCTTTATCACCACTGTTATTCAACATTTTGCTGGAGGTCCTAGCCAGAGCAATTAGGCTAGATAAAGAAACAAAGGGCATCCAGATTGGCAAGGAAGAAGAAAAATTATATCTATTTGTAGACAACATGATCTTATACACAGAAAACCCTAAGGAATCCTCCAGAAAACTGCTGAAACTAATAGAAGAGTTCGGCAGAGTATTGGGATACAAGATAAACATACAAAAAAACACTCTTTTGTGGTTACGAGAGGGGGGAGGGGGGAGGGGGAGAGAGGGGCATTCACTAATCAGATAGTGTATAAGAACTACTTTAGGTGAAGGGAAAGACAGCACACAATACAGGGGAGGTCAGCACAATTGGACTAAACCAAAAACAAAGAAGTTTCCTGAATAAACTGAATGTTTCGAAGGTCAGCGTAGCAGGGGCAGTGGTTTGGGGACCATGGTTTCAGGGGACATCTAAGCCAATTGGCATAATAAAATCTATTAAGAAAACATTCTGCATCCCACTTTGAAGAGTGGTGTCTGGGGTCTTAAATGCTAGCAAGCAGCCATCTAAGATGCATCAATTGGTCTCAACCCACCTGGATCAAAGGAGAATGAAGAATACCAAGGACACAAGGTAATTATGAGCCCAAGAGACAGAAAGGACCACATGAACCAGAGACTACATCAGCCTGAGATCAGAAGAACTAGATGGTGCCCAGCTACGACTGATGACTGCCCCCTGACAGGGAACACAACAGAGAACCCCTGAGGGAGCAGGAGAACAGTCGGATGCAGACCCCAAATTCTCATAAGATCAGACTTAATGGTCTGACTGAGACTGGAAGGACCGCAGTGGTCATGATCCCCAGACCTTCTTTTGCCCCAGGACAGGAACCATTCCTGAAGCCAGCTCTTCAGACACGGATTGGACTGGACAATGAGTTGGAGAGGGATGCTGGTGAGGAGTAAGCTTCTTGGAACAGGTGGACACTTGAGACCGTGTTAGCATCTCCTGCCTGGAGGGGAGATGAGAGTGTGGAGGGTGTTAGAAGCTGGTGAAAAGCACATGAAAAGAGAGAGTGGAGGGAGAGAGTGGGCTGTCTCATTAGGGGGAGAGTAATTGGGAGTGTGTAGCAAGGTGTATATGGGTTTCTGTGTGAAAGACTGGCTTGATTTGTAAACTTTCACTTAAAGCACAATAAAAATTATTTTCGAAAAAAAGCTAGAAATAGAACTACCATAAGATTCAGCAATCCCACTCCTTGGAATATATCCTAGAGAAATAAGAGCCTTTACATGAACAGATATATGCACACCCATGTTCATTGCAGCACTATTTACAATAGCAAAAAGACGGAAGCAACCAAGTTGCCCACCAATGGATGAAAGGATAAATAAATTATGGTATTCCACACAATGGAATACTACACATCGATACAGAACAGTGATGAATCTGTGAAACCTTTCATAACACGGAGGAATCTGGACAGCATTATGCTGAGTGAAATTAGTCAGTTGCAAAAGGGCAAATATTTTATAAGATCACTATTATAAGAACTCAAGAAATAGTTTAAACACAGAAGAATATATTCTTTGATGGTTTAGAGAGGGGGAGGTAGGGAGGGTGGGAGAGAGGTATTCCCTAATTAGATAGTACAAAAGACCTACTTTAGGTGATGGGAAAGATAACACAATACAGGCAAGGTCAGCACAACTGGACTAAAAGAAAAGCAGAGACGTTTCCAGAATAAACTGAATGCTGTGAAGGTCAGCGTAGCAGGCGCAGGGGTTTGGGGACCATGGTTTCAGGGGACAACTAAGCCAATTGGCATAATAAAATCTACTAAGAAAACATTCTACTTCCCATCTTGGAGAGAGGTGTCTGGGGTCTTAAACGCTAGAAGCGGCCGTCTAAGATGGATCAATTGGTCTCAACCCACCTGGATCAAAGGAGAATGAATAACACCAAGGACACAAGGTAATTACAAGCCCAAGAGACAGAAAGGGCCACTTAAAGCAGAGACTACATCAGCCTGAGACCAGAAGAGCTAGATTGTGCCCAGCTACAATCGATGAGTGTCCTGACAGGGAACACAACAGAGAAGCCCTGAGGGAGCAGGAGAGCAGTGGGATAGAGACCCCAAATTCTCATAAAAAGACCAGACTTAATGTTCTGACTGAGACTAGAAGGACCCTGGTGGTCATGGACCCCAGACCTTCTGTTGGCCCAGGATAGGAACCATTTCCAAAGCCAACTCTTCAAACAGGGATTGGGCTGGACAATGGATTGGAGAGGGATGCTGGCGAGGTGTGAGCTTCTTAGATCAGGTGGACACTTGAGACTATGTTGGCATCTCCTCCCAGGAGGGGAAATGAGAGGGTAGAGGGAGTTAGATGCTTGTGAAATGTACATGAAAAGAGAGAGGGGAAGGAGTGAGCTGGCTGTCCCATTAGGGGGAGAGCAATTGGGAGTATGTAGCAAGGTGAATATAAGTTTTTGTGTGAGAGACTGACTTGATTTGCAAACTTTCACTTAAAGCACAATAAAATTTTTTTTTTTAATTTTGTTTATCAAAACTATTCAGGATAGTGATTTTCTTACTTGCCTTCTCATTTGTTAGAAAAAAAAAACCCAGTGCCATCTCATTTGTTAAATATCTCATTAATTCACAAAAAAATAATTTCAATCTGCACTGCATTTTGAGTTCACCAACATCCTGGTAATTATTTTTAACTCACAGTCTATAAAAATAGTGCTTTGCTGTTATGTGGATGTTGAAAAATGCTTGGAGTCATGCATCCACGTGCATCATCTCACAGTTTTTATGTTATACTTATTTAGTTAACCTTTTTTTCCTGTCACGACTCCTGCCAAACTCTGTTTTGTTATCAATCCCTATATTTTTGTCTCTCTAGAAACCCATACAAATAGGGTCATACAATATAAAGCCTTGAGTCTGGCTTCCTTCACTTAGAAAAACAAACTTGTGTTTCAGCCATGTTGATTTGTGAATCAAGAATTTATTCCTTTATAATTTTGGATTAGTTTTCCATTATATGGATATTTCACAGTTTGTTCATCCATTCACCTACCAAAGCACATTAGAATGGTCTCCAGTTTTTGGTGATTATAAATAAAGATGTTACATGCGCTATCGTAGATATATTTTTGTAAATATAAGTTCTCAGTTCAATTGGGCAAAACACGTAGGAGTGGGATTGCTGAGTTCCATGGTAAGTGTATGTTGAACATAATAAGAAACTGTCAAACTTTTCCAAAAAGTCACGCTGCCATTTTGCATTCCACCAGAAGTGTGTGAGAGTTCCTGTTTCTCCACGTTCTCTGCAACATTTTGAGGTTTTTTTTGACTCTAGTTGTTCTAAGAGGTAAATGAAACTGTCACATTGTGGTTTTAAGCTTTATATTTTCCTTCTGTACAATGGTGCTGAGTGTTTTTTTCTGTGCTTGTTGGTATCAATAAACTGATTTTGATGAGATTTCTCTTTCCATTTTTTTATACATATATTTTTCCTTTATTTTGAGCTTGAGCATTCTTTGTATGTTCTACATATACATCCTTTATCAGAGAAGTGATTTGGGAATGCCCAATTTAATTCTTTGACTTGCTATTTTATTCTCTTAACAGTGTCTTTCACAGAGGAAAGGTTTATAATTTTGATAAAATCCATTATCAATTTTGGTTACCCATCATGTTCTTGATGTTATATCTAAAACTTGTTGCTTAATTCAAAGTTACACAATTTTCTCCTAGTTTCTCTTCTTGAATCATTCTATTTTTACATATCATTTTGCTTGCAAAATCTGGACAACGAATAAGGAAGACCAAAGAGGAATTGATACCTTTGAATTATGATGTTGGCAAGAAAGACAAACAAATCTGTCTTGGAAGAAATATAGACAGAGGGCTCCTTTGAAGTGAGGATGGTGAGACTTGTCACATACTTTGGATGTGTTATCAGGAGTGACCAGTCTCTGGAAAATGACATGATGCTTGCTAAAGGAGAAGGTCAGTGTGCTAGGCCGTGTTCTCTAGAGAAGCAAAACCAGTAAATTGTATAAATAAATATATATAGAGAGAGAGATTTATATCAAAGAAACAGCTCATACAATTGCAGAAGCCAGAATATTCCAAGTCCATGGATCAGAATAGAGGATTCTCCTGATTCACGTAGCTTCAGGGGCTGGCAAACCCGAGATCGGTAGGTTGGAGAGCAGGGCTCTCGTTCACAGGCTGTGAAGATCAATGAATCTCAAGGTCGAAATGTAAGCTGCTAGCTCAAGTCCCGGGAACTGGGAGTCAGAGGAACAGGAGACAGCTGCAGGATTCTGAGCAGGCAAAGGCCAGAACATCCGCTTGTATTCAGATGCAGACCACACACCTAAAGAAACTCCCTTTCAACTGATTGGCTACTCATAGAAGATCCCATCATGGGGTGATCACATATAAACACTGAGAATCATGGCCTAACCAAGTTGACACATAATCTTATCCATCACAGTCAGTAAAAAGAGGAAGACCTTCAGCGAGATAGATTGACAGAGTGGCTACAACAATAGGCTCAAACGTAACAATTGTGAGGATGATGCAGGACGAGTCAGTGATTCGTTCTGTTGTATGTAGGGTCACTGTGAGTTGGAACTGACAGGATAGCACCTAATAACACATATCATTTAGATATGTTTTCCATTTAGAGTAGTTTTACGTATAAAGTGCAAACTGTGAGTTCATATTAATTTTTTCATTCATTCTGATTTCTCCCTTTTTTTCCTATAAGAATGACAAATTGCCTAACATCTTTAACAACAAGAATTGTGAGGATGGCACAGGACTGGGCAGTGTTTCCTTCTGTTCTACGTAGGATCACTATGAGTTGAAACCAACTTGATGGCACCTAGCAACAAAAACATTTTGGGGGGCACAGTCATCATTGTGAATGCAGAGAATATAGGTGTGACAAGAAATAATATCCTTACCTTCATTAATGTTTTACACTGGCAGACATATGATGTTTACATTTTTAAACTCCTGATGCATACAGCATTGTCATTTCATACATTATTTTATTTTAATTTTTATTGTGCTTTAAGTGAAAGTTTACAAATCAAATCAGTCTCTCATACAAAAATTTATATACACCTTCCTAGTTGCTCTCCCCCAAATGAGACAGCACAATCCTTCCCTCTAATCTCTATTTTTCATGTCTCTTTGGCCAGGTTCTGACCCCCTCTGCCATCTCATCTCCTGCCAGACAGGAGCTGCCCACGTAGTCTCATATGTCTATTTGATCCAAGAAGTTCAACCTTTACCAGCATCGTTTTCTATCCCATAGTCCAGTCCAGTACCTGTCTGAAGAGTTAGCTTTGGGAATGGTTCCTGTGTTGGGTTAACAGAAGGTCTGGGGACCTTCTAGTCTCAGTCAGGCCATTAAGTCTGGTCTATTTATGAGAACTTGACATCTGCATCCCACTGCTCTCATGCTGCCTCAGGAGATCTCTGTTGTGTTCCCTGTCAGGGCAGTCATCAGTTGTAGCTGGGGACCATCTAGTTCTTCTGGTCTCAAGCTGGTATAGTCTCTGGTTTATGTGGCCCTGTCTGTCTCTTGGGCTTGTAATTACCTTGTGTCTTTGGAGTTCTTCATCCTCCTTTGATCCAGGTGGGTTGAGACCAATTGATGCATCTTAGATGCTCGCTTGCTAGCGCTTAAGACCCCAGATGCCACTCTCCAAAGTGGGATGCAGAATGTTTTCTTAATAGATTTTATTATGCCAATTGACTTAGATGTCCCCTGAAACCATGGTCCCCATAATCCTGCCCCTGCTACGCTGACCTTCGAAACATTCAGTTTATTCAGGAAACTGCTTTGCTTTTGGTTTATTCCAGTTGGTCTGACCTCTCCTGTGGAGTGTGTTGTCTTTCCCTTCACCTAAAATTGTTCTTATCTACTATCTACTTAGTGAATACAGCTCTTCCTCCCTCCCTCCCCCCTCTCTAAACCATCAAGGAATGTTTTCTCCTCTGTTTAAATTATTTTTAGAGTTCTTATAATAGTGGTCTCATACAATACTTGTCCTTTTGCAACTAATTTCTCTCAGCATAATGCCTTCCTTATTCCTCCATGTTATGAAATGTTTCATGGATTCATCATTGTTCTTTATTGATGCATAGTATTCCATTGTATGAATATACCATAATTTATTTATCCATTCATCTGTTGATGGGCACCTTGGTCGCTTCCATCTTTTTGCTATTGTAAACAGTGCTGCAATAAACATGGGTGTGCCTATATCTGTTCATGTAAAGGCTCTTATTTCTGTAGGATATAGTCCAAGGAGTGGGATTGCTGGATGGTATGGTGTTTCTATTTCTAGTTTTTTAAGTAAGTGCCAAATCGACTTCCAAAGTGGTTGTACCGTTTTACATTTTCACCAGCAGTGTAGAAGTGTTCCAGTCTCTGCACAACCTCTCTAACATTTATTGTTTTGTGTTTTTTGGATTAATGTCAGCCTTGTTGGAATGAAATGGAATCCCAATGTAGTTTGGATTTGCATTTCTCTAATGGCTAATGATCATGAGCATTTCCTCATGTGTCTGTTAGCTATCTGAATGTCTTCTTTAGTGAAGTACCTGCTGATATCTTTTGTCCATTTTTAACTGGGTTATTTGTCTTTTTGTAGTTGAGTTTTGCAGTATCATGTAGATTTTAGAGATCAGACGCTGATCAGATAGATACGTCATAGCTAAAAACTTTTTCCCAGTCTGTAGGTAAACTTTTTACTCTTTTGGTGAAGTCTTTGGATGAGCATAGGTGTTTGATTTTTGGGAACTCGCAGTTATCCAGTTTCTCTTCTACATTGTTAGTAATGTTTACCGTTTATACCATGCATTAGGGCTCGTAGCATTGTCCCTATTTTTTCTCCCATCATCTTTATCATTTTTGACTTGATATTTAGGACTTTGAGGCATTTTGAGTTAGTTTCTGTGGATGGTGTGAGATACGGGTCTTGTTTCTTTCTTTTTTTTGCAGATGGATATCCAGTTATGCCAGCACCATTGTCTAAATGGAGTGTCTTTTCTCCATTTAACTGAGTTTGGGTCTTTGTTAAATATCAGCTGCTCACATGTGGATGTATTTATGTTGGGATTCTCAATTCTGTTCCATTGGTCTATGTATCTGTTTTTGTACAAGTACCAGGCTGTTTTTACTGTCATCAGGTAGAGTGAGGCCTCCCACTTTGTCCTTTCTCCATCTCATTAAAAAATGTTGTTGGAATTTGGATCAGAATTGCATTGTATCTATAGATAGCTTTTGGAGAACAGACATTTTTACAATGTTAAGTCTTCCCATCCATGAGCAAGGTATGTTTTTCCACTTATGAAAGTCTTTTTGGGTTTCTTGCAGTAGTGTCTTGTAGTTTTCTTTGTATAGGTCTTTTACGTCTCTGGTTGGATTTATTCCTAAGTATTTTATCTTGTCGGGGGCTACTGTAAATGGTTTGATTTGGTGATTTCTTCTCTGATGTTCTTTTTGTTGGTGTAGAGGAATTCAATTGATTTTTGTATGTTTACCTTGTATCCCAATACTCTGCTTGACTCTTCTATCAGTTTCAGTAGTTTTCTTGAGTATTTTTTTAGGTTTCTCTGTGTATAAGATCATGTCATTTGCAAATAGAGTTACTTTTACTTCTTCTTTTCCAATCTGGATGCCCTTCATTTTCTTTTTGTAGCCTAATTGCTCTGGCTAGGACTTCCAGCCCAATGTTGAATAAGACTGGTGATAAGGCTCATCCTTGTCTGGTTTCTGTTCTCTAGGGAATTATCCTCAGGCTCACTCCATTTAGGATGATGGTGGCTGTTGACTTTGTATAAATGCCCTTTATTATGTTGAGGAATTTTCCTTCTATTCCTATTTTGCTGAGAGTTTTTATCCTGAATGGGTGTTGAACTTTGTCAAATGCCTTTTATGCATCAATTGATAAAATCATGTGATTCTTGTCTTTTTTTATTTATGTGGTGGATTACATTAAGTGTTTTTCTGATGTTGAACCATCCCTGCATACCTGGAATGAATCCCACTTGGTCATGGTGAATTATTTTTTTGACATGTTGTTGAATTCTATTGGCTAGAATTTTTTGAGAATTATTGCATATCAGTTCATGAGGGATATAGTTCTGTAATTTTCTTTTTTGTGGTGTCTTCAGCTTGTTTTGGTATCAGGGATATGCTGGCTTCATAGATGGAGTTTGGGAGTATTTCGTCCTCTTCTATGGTCTGAAATACCTTTAGTAGTAGTGGAGTTACCTCTTCTCTGAAAGTCTGGTGGAACCGCGCAGTGAAGCTGTCAGAGTCAGGACTTTTTTTGTTGGGAGTTTTTTGATTATCTTTTCAATCTCTTCTTTTCTTATCTGTCAGTTTAGCTGTTCTACCTGTGTTTGTGTTAGTTTAGGTAGACAGTGTGTTTCTAGGAATTCATCCATTTCTTCTAGGTTTTCCAATTTGTTAGAGTACAATTTTTCATAGTAATCTGATATGATTCTTTTAATTTCATCTGGGTCTGTTGTAATATCACCCATCTCATTTCTCATTTGGGTTATTTCCTGTTTTTCTTTTGTCAGTCTAGCCAATGGTTTACCAATTTTGTTAATATTTTCAAATACCCAGCTTTTTGTTTGTTAATTCTTTCAATTGTTTTCTGTTCTCTAATTCATTTAATGCAGCTCTAATTTTTATTATTTGTTTTCTTCTGGTTCCTGAGGGTTTCTTTTTTTACTCTCTTTCTTTGTGTCCAAGTTGTAGGGACAGTTCTTTGATTTTGGCCCTTTCTTCTTTTTGTATGTTTGCATTTATTGACATCAATTGACCCCTGAGCACTGTTTTTGCTGTATCCCAAAGGTTCTGATGGGAAGTGTTTTCATTCTCATTGGATTCTATGAGTTTGTTTATTCCCTCCTTAATGTCTTCTATAATCCAGTCTTTTTGGAGCAAGGTATTGTTCCATTTCCAAGTATTTGATTTCTTTTCCCTGGTTTTTCTGTTTTTGTCTTCTACTTTTATCGCCTTATGGTCTGAGAAGATGCTTTGTAATATTTCGATGTTTCGGATTCTGCTAAGGCTTGCTTTGTGACCTAATATGTGGTCTGTTCTAGAGAATATTTCATGTGCACTAGAAAAGAAAGTATACTTTGCAGCTGTTGGGTGGAGTTTTCTGTATGTCTATGAGGTCAAGTTCGTTGATTGTGGCATTTAGATCTTCTGTGTCTTTACTGAGCTTCTTACTGGATGTCCTATCCTTCACCAAATGTGGTGTGTTGAAGTCTCCTACTATAATTGCAGAGCTGTCTATCTCACTTTTCAATGCGGTTAGAGTTTGTTTTATGTATCTTGCAGCCCTGTCATTGGGTGCATATGTATTTAATATGGTTATATCTGCCTAGTAAATTGTCCCTTTAATCATTAGATAGTGTCTTTCCTTATCCTTTGTGGTGGATTTAACTTTAAAGTCTATTTTGTCAGAAATTAATATTGCCACTCCTGCTCGTTTTTGATTGTTGTTTGCTGGATGTATTTTTTCCATCCTTTGAGTTTTAGTTTGTGTCTCTAAGTCTAAGATGTGTCTCTTGTAGACAGCATATAGCTGGGTTATGTTTTTTTAATCGAATCTGTGACTCTCTGTCTCTTTATTGGTGCGTTTAGTCCATTTACATTCAGTGTAATTATAGATAGGTATGAATGTAGTGTTGTCATTTTGATGCATTTCTCTGTATTGTTGACACTTTCATTTTCCACTTACTTTTTTGTGCTGAGAACTTTCTCTTTGTAAGTTGTGTGTTTGTCTTCTTCGTTGTAGATGAATTTGTTTTTGCTGAGTCTTTATGTTTATCTTGATTTTTTATTTTGAAGTTTGGGATTGTTAGTCTTATTTGTGGTTACCTTAAAAAAATTTTTTTAAATATTTACCCCTGTTTTTCTAAGTATGAACCTACTTTGTATCCCCCTATATTGCTTTGATTTCCTCTCCATGTGGAAGGTTTATACCTGCTGTATTTCATCCCTCTTTATTGATTTTTATCATCTTTTACATAATGATGTCAGTGATTCCATGTTTTGAGCATTTTTTAAGATCTTATTTCATTTTTCTGATTCCCCTATCTTAGTTGATATCAGGATGCTCTGTTCTGTGGCCTTGTGTTGTGTTGATATCAGACATTATTGACCTTCTATCCAGAGAATTCTCTTAAGTATTTCTTGTAGTTTTGGTTTTTGCAAATTCTCTAAGCTTGTGTTTATTTCTAAATGACTTAATTTCCCCTTCTTATTTGAGAAAGGTTTGTTGGATATATGACTCTTGGCTAGCAATTTTTCTCCTTCAGTGCTGTGTGTATGTCATCCCATTGCCTTCTTGCCTGCATGTTTTCTGCCAAGTAGTCGGAACTTATTCGTATTCATTCTGCTTTGTAGGTAACTTTCATTTATCCCTGGCTGCTCTTAAAATTTTCTCTTTATCTTTGGTTTTGCAATTTTGATAATAATATGTCTTGATGATTTTCTTTTGGGATCTGCCTTTTACGTGGTTCGATGAGCATCTTGGATAGATATCCTATCATTTCCCGCCATGTCAGGGAAGTTTTCTGCCAACAAATCTTCAATAATTCTCTCTGTATTTTCTGTTATCCCTTCTTCTTCTGGAATTCTAATCACACACAAGTTGTTCTTGATAGAGTCCTACTTGATTCTTAGTGTTTCTTCATTTTTGTAAATTCTTTTATCTGATTTTTCTTCAACTACATTGGTGCCAAGTGCCTTATCTGCCATCTCCACAATTCTGCATTTCAATTCCTCAATTCTGCTTCTCTGACTTCCTATTGATTTGTCTAATTCTGTCATTTTATTGTTAATCTTTTGGGTTTCTGAATGCTGTCTCTCTATGGATTCTTATGGATTCTTGCAGCTTATTAAATTTTTCATTATGTTCTTGAATAATCTTTTTAATTTCTTCAACTCCTTTATCTGTGTGTTCCTTGGCTTTTTTTGTACATTGCCTGATTTCATTCCTGATGTTGTCCCTGAAGTCTTGAAGTGTTCTGTGTGCTTATCTTCTGTATTCTACATCTGGCAATTCCAGGATACATCTTCCTCTGGGAGAGACCTTGCTTCTCTGTTTTGGGAATTTGTAGAAGCAAACATGGTCTGCTTCTTTATGTGATTTGATATCGACTGCTGTCTCTGAGCCATCTGTAAGTTATTGTAATAATTTATTTTATGTTTGCTCACAGTGTCCTTTTTGTTTCATTTCGGTATACTCAGATAGGCTACTAGAGTACGCTAACTTGGTCTTTGGAGCCCTTGAAGCACTAATATCCTGTTACCAGATGGTTAGAACTGTTACCGGGTATATAAGCCTATGAGTCCATTCACTGTTCTTTAATAGAATCAGCTCAGGTGTCCTGACAGTCAGTCACCTACTGTGTGGTTTAAGCTCTCACCTACTATCTTAGAGGAGTAGTGGTGATGGTTGTATACACTGGTTTCTGGTAGCGGCATGGGGTAGCACCCTGAGGAGGGTAGGGTGCTGGCAGCTTTCCCCCAAGTGTCAGTGAGGATGTAGTGTCTCTGTTCTCTACAGTGCTCTGTTGGGTGGGCTCTGCAGCTGTGCCTTAGGCACCCAATGCTTATATCCTTAAAGACTGGTAGGCACCATTATCCTCAGACCCCTTTCACGTGGTGCTAGGTGGCATGGATTAAGCCTCAGCCCTCCCGTCTGTACTGTGGGTAGGTGAAGGCTCTGTTTAATAGGTAGAGCAGTATCAGACCTCCAAATCCTGCCTCTCCATCACACCTGAAACAATTACAGTCAGACCTCTAACATATTTGCCTTTGCATTATAATAGCCACCTGATAGGGAACATAATTTTGAGGTTAATGAATAGCTTGAACATGATGAATGCATTCTAACAAATATATCTCATCAGTTAAAACTGTATATTGAGGTGTTTATGACATTTTACTTCTTTTGTTGTAGGTTACCCTGAGTCATCAGATTATAAACCACCTGATAAATCCACTAGAATCCTTCCTACCTACTTAAGGTGGTCTAGTGAATCCCGGGTTTCTGATAAATACACTCATTTTAATACAATGAGCTCAGTGTAAAATCATGTGTTTCCTTCCCTGACTTTTGTTGTGAGAATCCATTTCAAAATAATTTTTCATATTTATGATCAAATTAATGAGCAAAATGTTGTAAAACTTTTAATATCTATGCTTTCCTTCTAAGTAAGAATTTTTCATCCCAAGGATAATGGCAGGCCTGATACATGTTATACACTTAAAGACAGTCTAGGAGTGGTAAATACACTCATAAGAAGAATTTTAAAGGCAACTACTTCAGGTGAGGTAATCAGTGGGTTCTAAATAATGCATGACCAATCTCATGAGGTAGAGGAAGAGGGATGCTTCTGTTGGCAAAGGAGTTTGGGTGGAACTTTTAGATTCAGGTACGCAGAGTCATTGAAACTCACAGAGACAGTGTCATCTCAATTCAAAATTCTTCCATCCATTTGTTGATTCATTTAACAAACATTTTACTGACTGAGTGATCTACATCAAGCCATTTGGCAGGCACTTCTGAGCAAAATGTTCTCTTTGCTCACAAAATGCTCATAATTTATCAAAAGAAAAGCTCAAGAGAAAAGATGTTTCAGTACGTTGTAAAAATTGCTATCATATTGATAATCGTACCACTAGGCTTGTCGTTCTACTAGGTTTGTGTCATCCTAAATAACCACTTGTGAAAAAAAAATTAGACAGTGAAAAACTTATGAATAGCAGCTGAACATTGTCTCATATAATGCTGGAAGATTGCAAGCACCTCAGGTTGGAAGGCACTCAGAGTGTGACTGGGGAAAAGCTGCCTCCTCAAGGTACACTCGACCTTAATGACGTAGATGGAGTCAAGCTTTCAGAACCTTCATTTGCTGATATGGCATGACTCAGAATTGGAAGAACCAGCTGCGAACATCCACTAATAATCAGTATGGAATTTATGAAGTATGAATCTGGGGAAACTGAAAGTCAACAAAAATTATATGAAATGTATAACGATCAATATCCTAGGCATTAGATAGCTGAAAAGAACTAGTAGTTGCTGTTTGGGTTAAGGCAATCGTATGGTCTACTATGCCAGGAATGACAAATTAAAGAGGAACAGCATCACATTCATCTTCAAAAAGAATATTTCAAGATCTATCCTGAAGTACAATGCTGTCAGTAATAGAAAAATATCGACGTGCCTACAAGAAAGACCAGCTAATACGACTATTATTTGAAATTAAGAATCAACCACTAAGGCCAAAGATGAGGAAATTGAAGATTTTTACCGATTTCCAAAACTAAAATTGATCAAACATACTGGTAATTACTGGTGATTGAAATGCGAAAGTCGGAAACAAAGAAGAAGGATTGAACAATAGTTGGAATATGTGGCTTTGGTGATAGAAATGACACCAGAGATCCTGTGATAGAGTCTTGCAAGACCAACAACAACTTCACAGCAATTATCTTTTTTTAATAACATAAATTGTAACTATACACATGGATCTCACCAGACAGATTGCACAGGAATCAAATTGACTCCATCTGTAGAAAGAGGCAATGGAAAAGCTCAATATCATCAGTCAGAACAAGGCCAGGGGATGACTTCAGAACAGATCATCAACTGTTCATATATAAGTTCACGTTGAAGCTGAAGAAAATTAGAGCAAATCCACAAGAGCCAAAATACCACCTTGAGTATCTCACCTGAATTTAGACACCATTCCAAGAATAGATTTGATGCACTGAACACTAATGACTGAAGACCAGACAAGTTGTGGAATGACATTAAGGACATCAGACACGAAGAATACAAAAGGTCATTAAAAAGGGAAGACCACTCCAACAAAGCTGGTATTAATCCAAAAAACACAAAATAATAAAGTTGGGGAGGCTGCGGAGAGATTGGAACTCTTATACACTGCTGGTGGGAATGTAAAATGATACAACCACTTTGGAAATCCATCTGGCATTATCTTAAACAGTTAGAAATAGAACTACCATACAACCCAGAAATCCCACTCCTCCGAATATACCCTAGAGAAATAAGAGCCTTCACAGGAACAGATATATGCACACCCATGTTTATTGCAGCTCTGTTTACAATAGCAAAAAGCTGGAAGCAACCAAGGTGTCCATCAAAGGATGAATGGGTAAATGAATTGTGGTATATTCACACAATGGAATACTATGCATCGATAAAGAACAGTGACGTATCTCTGAAACATTTCATAACATTGAGGAACCTGGAAGGCATTATGCTGACCGAAATTAGAGGCAAAAGGACAAATATTGTATAAGGCCACTATTATAAGATCTTGAGAAATAGTATAAACTGAGAAGAACACATACTTTTGTGGTTACGAGAGGCGGGAGGGAGGGAGGGTGGGAGAGGGTTTTTTACCGATTAATTAGTAGATAAGAACTACTTTAGGTGAAGGGAAGGACAATACTCAATACAGGGAAGGTCAGCTCAGCTGGACTGGATCAAAAGCAAAGAAGTTTCCAGGATAAACTGAATGCTTCAAAGGTCAGCAGAGCAAGGGCGGGGGTTTGGGGACCATGGTTTAAGGGGACTTCTAAGTCAATTGGCAAAATAATTCTATTATGAAAACATTCTGCAACCCACTTTGAAATGTGGCATCTGGGGTCTTAAATGCTTACAAGTGGCCATCTAAGATGCATCAATTGGTCTCAACCCACCTGGATCAAAGGAGAATGAAGAACACCAAGATCACACGATGACTAAGAGCCCAAGAGACAGAAAGGGCTACATGAACCAGAGACCTACATCATCCTGAGACCAGAAGAACTAGTTGGTGCCCGGCCACAACCGATGACTGCCCTGACAGGGAGCACAATAGAGAACCCCTGAGGGAGCAGGAGATCAGTGGGATGCAGACCCCAAATTCTCACACAAAGACCATACTTAATGGTCTGACTGAGACTAGAGGAACCCGAACGGTCATGGTCCCCAAACCTTCTGTTGGCCCAGGACAGGAACCATTCCCGAAGACAACTTATCAGACATGAAAGGGACTGGACAATAGGTAAGAGAGAGATGCTGATGAAGAGTGAGCTATTTATATCAGGTGCACACTTGAGACTGTGTTGGCATCTCCTGTCTGGAGGGGGGATGGGAGGATAGAGAGAGTTGGAAGCTGGCAAAATTGTCATGAAAGGAGAGACTGGAAGGGCTGACTCATTAGGGAGAGAGCAAGTGGGAGTACGGCATAAGGTGTATATAAACTTATATGTGACAGTCTGACTTGATTTTTAAACGTTCATTTGAAGCTCAATAAAAGTTCGTAAAAAAAAAAGGAAAGATCAAAATGGATGTCAGAAGAGACTCTGAAACTTGCTCTTGAATTTTGAGTAGCTAAAGCGAATGGAAGGAATGATGAAGTAAAATAGTTGAACAGAAGATTTCAAAGGGTGGCTTGAGAAGACATAGTAAAGTATTATAGGGAAATGTACAAAGACATGGTATTAGAAACCAAATGGAAAGAACACACTCAGCATTTCTCAAGCTGAAAGAACTGAAGAATAAATTCAAGCCTTGAGTTGCAATATTGAAGGATTCTGCTGGGAAAATACTGAACAATGGAGGAAGCATCAAAAGAAGATGGAAGGAATACACAGAGCCACTGTATCAAAAAGAATTGGTCAATGGTCAACCATTTTAGGAGGCAGGATATGGCCAAGAACCAATGGTAGTGAAGGAAGAAGTCCAAGCTGCACTGAAGGCATTAAGAAAAAAAGGGTCCAGGAATTAAGGACTACCAATTGAGTTGTTTCAACAAATGGATGCAGTACTAGAGGTGTTCACCTGTCTATACCAAGAAATTTGGAAGACAGCTACCTGGCCAAACAAAAGTGCCCATTCCAATGAACGGTGATCCCACAGAAAGTGGAAATTATCAAACAATATCATTAATATCACACACAAGTAAAATTTTGCTGAAGATTATTCAAAAGCAGTGGCGACAGTACATTATGGGAACTGCCAGAAATTCAAACTGGACTAAGAAGAGGACATAAAACAAGGGTTATCGTTGCTGTGTAGATCATAACAAATTATGGATAACACTACAAAGAATGGGAATTCCAGAACACTGAATTGTGCTTGTAAGGAAACTGTACGTGGACCAAGAGGCAGTTGTTCAAACAGAACAAGGGGGTTCAGCAACGTTTAAAGTCAGAAAAGTGTATATCAGGGTCATATCCTTTCACCATATTTATTGAATCTGTATGCTGAGCAAATAATCCAAGAAGATGGAGTATATTAAGAATAATGTGACATCTGGATTGGAGGAAGAATCATTAACAACCTGTGATATGCAGAGGACATGACCTTGCTTGCTGAAAGCCAAGAGGACTTCAAGCACTAACTGATGAATATCGAAGACTAGAGCCTTCAGTATGGTTTACACCTCAAAATAAACAACAACAACAACAAAAAAACCAAATCCAAAAATCTTCACAAGTGGACCAATTAGAGTATCGCGATAAATGGAGAAAAGATTGAAGTTGTCAAGGATTTCATTTTACTTAGATTCACAATAATGCCCACAGAAGCAGCAGTCAACAAATCAAAGGATGCATTGCACTGGGAAAATCTGCTGCAAAAGACCTCTTTAAAGTGTCCAAAAGCAAAGATGTTACTTTAGGGACCAAGATGTGTCTGACCCAAGCCATAGTATTTTAACTCACCTCATATGCAGACGAAAGCGGGACGATGAATAAGGAAGGTCAAAGAAGATCTGATGACTTTGAATTATGGTGTTGGCAAAGAATACCACGGACTGACAGAAGAATGAACAAATCCTTCTTGGAAGAAGTTCAGCCAGAATGCCCCTTAGAAGCAAGCATGGTGACACATTATCGCACGTGTTTTGGCCATGTTATCAGGTGGGACCAGTACCTTGAGAAGGACATCATGCTTGGAAAAGTAGAGGGTCAGAGAAAAAGAAGATTCTCAACTAGATGGATTGACACAGCAGCTGCAAAAATGGGCTCAAACATAGTGGTGATTTTGTGAATGGAGAAAGATAGGCTGTGTTTCTTTCTGTTGTACGTGATGTCGCTATGAGTCGCAACCAACTGATGGTAACTAACAAGAACACAAATATTTGTTCTCAAGTACTTGGTTGGGCAACAATCTAGCTAACGGAATCTTAATATATTGCATAACGGAGTCCAGAAAATGTTTCCTGTTTGAGATAAAACCTCTGATAAGAAGAATTATTCATAAAGATTCAGAGTAGTGAAGCATCAGAATCTTGTTGACGTGTCATATAGTGTTTAAATCATTTCTAGTTGTCTGTTGGAGTAATGTCCCCTCAGATTTGTATTTAAAGCAATTTACAATTTTTAGCTTATTATTATTATATGTAATTGGTAGGTCCTCAACACCAGTCTCCATAAGAGATTACTTTTTCTTCCTTCCTTTTATTTTAATTAACTCCCTTGAATCTCTTATGAACAAACTGATAAAACTGTAGCAAGTGTGCAATTTTGTGCACAATTGCAAACATAGTCATTCTTTGTTATGAAAAGTGGGTTCCTTTAATCTGAGAGCGTTCCTAAAATATCCTTCTCTTAGAAAAGCATATTTTCGTTTCAGTTTAAATAATTAAGGGAAAAAAATCCAGAAAAATTCTATCTGGCAATTAGAAAGCATATTCTAATTGAGTTATCGATAGTATCCTGGTCCTGTGATTTTTGTAGAGTATGTGAAATTGGGAAATATTAACAGATGGGTATACTTTCCCAATTGCCCCTTTGATTTAAATCCTTCTCAAGAAAAACACTGGAATTAAAGTTCTTATTCAAATAATTGAATGTTTTCTAATATTATAAAAGGAATAATATCCATCATTTATTGTTTGACTTTTGTTTATGCCATATGCCCTTAGGGGAAAAAGAGTATCAACACTCCCTGCATACGGCAAGTCACTTGTAATTTGGAATAAATGTGTAGATAATAAAATTAGACAACTCTACACATACAATGGTAATTACCATTGACATCTCAGGCATCACATATTTTCTATATGTAGATGCAGTACTCAAAGCTGCCTGAATATGCAGGGATACATATAAACTGTAGCATGATAGATTTTTTAAAAATAATTTTTATTGTGCTTTAAGTGAAAGTTTACAAATCAAGTCAGTCACATATAAGCTTACATACACCTTACTACATACTCCCATTTACTCTCCCCCTAATGAGCCAGCCCGCTCCCTCCTGCCAGTCTCTCCTTTCCTGACCATTTTTCCAGTTTCTAACCCTCTCGACCCTCCCATCTCCACTCCAGACAGGAGATGCCAACACACTCTCGCTTTCACCTGATACAAGTAGCTCACTCTTCATCAGCATCTCTCTCCAACCCATTGTCCAGTCCCTTCCATGTCTGATGAGCTGTCTTCGGGAATGGTTCCTGCCCTGGGGCAAGAGAAGGTTTGGGGACCAAGACCACCGGGATTCTTCTAGTCTCAGTCAGACCATTAAGTCTGGTCTTTTTATGAGAATTTGGGGTCTGCATCCCACTGTTCTCCTGCTCCCTCAGGGGTTCTCTGTTGTGCTCCCTGTCAGGGCAGTCATCGGTTGTGGCCAGGCACCATCTAGTTCTTCTGGTCTCAGGATGATGTAAGTCTCTAGTTCATGTAGCCATTTCTGTCTCTTGGGCTCATAGTTATCGTGTGACCTTGGTGTTCTTCATTCTCCTTTGATCCAGGAGAGTTGAGATCAATTGATGCATCTTAGATGGCCACTTGTTAGCATTTAAGACCCCAGATGCCACACTTCAAAGTGGGATGCAGAATGTTTTCATAATAGAATTTATTTTGCCAATTGATTTAGAAGTCCCCTTAAGCAATAGTCCCCAAATCCCCGTCCTTGCTCTGCTGACCTTTGAAGCATTCAGTTTATCCCGGAAACTTCTTTGCTGTTGGTCCAGTCCAGTTGAGCTGAACTTCCCTGTATTGAGTATTGTCCTTCCCTTCACCTAAAGTAGTTCTTATCTACTAATTAATCAGTAAAAAACCCTCTCCCACCCTCCCTCCCTCCCCTCTCTCGTAACCACAAAAGTATGTGTTCTTCTCAGTTTATACTATTTCTCAAGATCTTATAATAGTGGTGTTATACAATATTTGTCCTTTTGCATCTAAGTTCACTCAGTGTAATGCCTTCCAGGTTCCTCCATGTTCTAAAATGTTTCACAGATTCTTCACTGTTCTTTATCGATGCATAGTATTCCATTGTGTGAATATACCATAATTTATTTAACCACTTGGTTGCTTCCAGCTTTTTGCTATTGCAAACAGAGCTGCAATAAACATGGGTGTGCATGTATCTCTTCGTGTGAAGGTTCTTATTTCTCTAGGGTATATTCCGAGGAGTGGGATTTCTGGGTTGTATATGGTTTTTATGGTAGTTCTCTTTCTAACTTTTTAAGAAAATGCCAGATAGATTTCCAAAGTGCTTGTACCACTTTACATTTCCACCAGCAGTGTATAAGAGTTCTAATCTCTCTGCAGCCTCTCCAACATTTATTATTTTGTGTTTTTTGGATTAATGCCAGCCTTGTTGGAGTGAGATGGAATCTCTTCATAGTTTTAATTTGCATTTCTCTAATGGCTAATGATCGAGAGCATTTTCTCATGTACCTCTTAGCTGCCTAAATACCTCCTTTAGTGAAGTGCACGTTCATATCCTTTGCCCACTTTTTGACTGGGTTGTTTGTCTTTTTGTGGTTGAGCTTTAACAGAATCATATAGATTTTAGAGATCAGGCGCTGGTCAGAGATGTCTTAGCTGGAAATTTTTTCCCAATCTGTAGGTGGTCTTTTTCCTCTTTTGGTGAAGTCTTTAGATGAGCATAGGTGTTTGATTTTTAGGAGCTCCCAGTTATCTGGTTTCTCTTCGTCATTTTTGGTAATGTTTTGTATTCTGTTTATGCCTTGTATCAGGGCTTCTAACGTTGTCCCTATTTTTTCTTCCATGATCTTTATCGTTTTAGACTTCAGGTTTAGTTTTTTGATCCATTTGGAGTTAGTTTTTGTGCATGGTGTGAGGTATGGGTTCTGTTTCATTTTTTTGCAAATGGATATCCAGTTATGCCAGCACCGTTTGTTAAAAAGACTATCTTTTCCCCAATTAACTGACACTGGGCCTTTGTCAAATATCAGCTGCTCCTACGTGGATGGATTTCTATCTGGATTCTCAATTCTGTTCCATTGGTCTATGTGTCTGTTGTTGTATCAGTACCAGGCTGTTTTGACTACTGTGGCTGTATAATATGTTCTAAAGTCAGGTAGAGTGAGGTCTCCCACTTTCTTCTTCTTTTTCAGTCATGCTTTACTTATCTGGGGCTTCTTCCCCTTCCATATGAAGTTGGTGATTTGTTTCTCCACCACCTTAAGAAATGTCATTGGAATTTGGATCGGAAGTGCATTGTATGTATAGATGGCTTTTGGTAGAATAGACATTTTTACTCTGTTAAGTCTTCCTATCCCTGAGCAAGGTATGTTTTTCCACTTATGTAGGTCCCTTTTAGTTTCTTGCAGTAGTACCTTGTAGTTTTCTTTGTATAGGTCTTTTACATCTTTGGTAAGATTTATTCCTAAGTATTTTATCTTCTTGGGGGCTACTGTAAATGGCATTGATTTGGTGATTTCCTCTTTGATGTACTTTTTGTTGGTATAAAGAAATCCAGCTGATTTTTGTATGTTTATCTTGTATCCCGATACTCTGCTGAATGCTTCTATTAGTTTCAGTAGTTTTCTGGAGGATTCCTTAGGGTTTTCTGTGTATAAGGTCATGTCATCTGCAAATAGAGATAATTTTACTTCTTCCTTGCCAATCCAGATGCCCTTTATTTCTTTGTCTAGCCTAATTGCTCTGGCTAGAACCTCTAGCACAATGTTGAATAAGAGCGGTGATAAAGGGCATCCTTGTCTGGTTCCCGTTCTCAAGGGAAATGCCTTCAGGCTCTCTCCATTTTGAATGATGTTGGCTGTTGGCTTTGTATAGATGCCCTTTATTATGTTGAGGAATTTTCCTTCAATTCCTATTTTGCTGAGAGTTTTTATCATGAATGGGTGTTGGACTTTGTCAAATGCCTTTTCTGCATCAATTGATAAGATCATGTGGTTTTTTTGCTTTTGTTTTATTTATATGGTGGATTACATTAACGGTTTTTCTAATATTAAACCAGCCTTGCATACCTGGTATAAATCCCACTTGGTCGTGGTGGATTATTTTTTTGATATGTTTTTGAATTCTATTGGCTAGAATTTTGTTGAGGAGTTTTGCATTTGTGTTCATGAGGGATATAGGTCTGTAATTTTCTTTTTTTGTCATGTCTGTACTTGGTTTTGGTATCAGGGATATGGTGGCTTCATAGAATGAGTTAGGTAGTATTCCAATATTTTCTATGCTTTGAAATGCCTTTAGTAGTAGTGGTGTTAACTCTTCTCTGAAAGTTTTGTGGAACTCTGCAGTGAAGCCGTCCGGGCCAGGGCTTTTTTTTTGTTGGGAGTTTTTTGATTACCTTTTCAATCTCTTTTTTTGTTATGGGTCTATTTAGTTGTTCTAATTCTGATTGTGTTAGTTTAGGTAGGTAGTGTTTTTCTAGGAATTCATCCATTTCTTGTAGGTTTGCAAATTTGTTAGAGTACAATTTTTCATAATAATCTCATACGATTCTTTTAATTTCAGTTGGGTCTGTTTTGATATGGCCCATCTCGCTTCTTATTCCGGTTATTTGTTTCCTTTCCTGTATTTCTTTACTCAGTCTGGTCAACGGTTTATCAATTTTGTTAATTTTTTCAAAGAACCAGCTTTTGACTTTGTTAATTCTTTCAATTGTTTTTCCGTTCTCTATTAATTCATTTAGTTCAGCTCTAATTTTTATTATTTGTCTTCTTCTGGTGCCTGATGGATGCTTGTGTTGTTCGCTTTCTATTTGTTCAAGTTGTAGGGACAGTTCTCTGATTTTGGCTCTTTCTTCTTTATGTATGTTTGCATTTATCGATATAAATTGACCTCTGAGCACTGCTTTCGCTTTGTCCCAGAGGTTTTGATACGAAGTGTTTTCATTCTCGTTGCGTTCTATGAATTTCTTTATTCCCTCCTTAATGTCTTCTATAACCCAGTCTTTTTTGAGCAGGGTATTGTTCAGTTTCCAAGTATTTCATTTCTTTTCCCTTATTTTTCTGTTATTGATTTCCACCTTTATGGCCTTATGGTCTGAGAAGGTGCTTTGTAATATTTCTGTGTTTTGGATTCTGCAAAGGTTTGTTTTATGACCTAATATGTGATCTATTCTAGAGAATGTTCCATGGGCATTAGAAAAAAAAGTATACATTGCAGCTCTTGTGTGGAGTGTTCTGTATAAGTCTATGAGGTCAAGTTGGTTGATTGTAGCAATTAGGTGTTCCGTGTCTCTATTGAGGGAAGTCCTATCCTTCTCCAAAAGTGGTGTGTTGAAGTCTCCTGCTATAATTGTGGAGGTGTCTATCTCACTTTTCAGTTCTGTTAAAGTTTGTTTTATGTATTTTGCAGGCCCGTCTTTGGGTGCATAAATATTTAATATGGTTATATCTTCCTGGTCAGTTGTCCCTTTTATCATTATGTAGTGTCCTTCTTTATCCTTTGTGGTGGATTTAACTTTAAAGTCTATTTTGTCAGAAATTAATATTGCTACTCCTTCTCTTTTTTGCTTATTGTTTTCTTGGTATATATTTTTTCCATCCTTTGAGTTTTTGTTTGTTTGTGTCTCTAAGTCTAAGGTGTGTCTCTTGTAGGCAGCATATAGACGGATCTTGTTTCTTTATCCAGTCTGAAACTCTCTGTCTCTTTATTGGTGCATTTAATACATTTACATTCAGCATAATTATAGATAAGTATGTGTTTAGTGCTGTCATTTTGATGCCTTTTTGTGTGTGTTGACAATTTCCTTTTTCCACTTGCTTTTTTGTGCTGAGACGTTGTTCTTTGTAAATTGTGTGTTCCTCATTTTCCTAGTAGTCGAATTTATGTTTGCTGAGTCGTTATGTTTTTCTTGGTTTTTATTTTGAGTTATGGAATTGTTATACCTCTTTGTGGTTACCTTAAAATTTACCCCTATTTTTCTAAGTAAAAACCTAACTTGTATTCTCCTATATCGCCTTGTTTCCCTCACCATATGTCAGCTCTGTGCTTCCTGTATTTAGTCCCTCTTTTTGAGTATTGTGATCTTTTGCATAATGACTTCAATGATTCCCCGTTTTGAGCATTTTCTTCTTTTCAAAATTAATCTTAATTTGTTTTTGTGATTTCCCTATTTGAGTTGATATGAGGATGTTCTGTTCTGTGACCTTGTGTTGTGCTGGTATCGGACATTATTGATTTTCTGACCAAACTATTTCCTTTAGTATTTCTTGTAGCTTTGGTTTGGTTTTTGCAAATTCTCTAAGCTTGTGTTTATCTGTAAATCTTTTAATCTCACCTTCTTATTTGAGAGAGAGTTTTGCGGATATATGATCCTTGGCTGGTATTTTTCTCCTTCAGTGCTCTATATATGTCATCCCAATGCCTTCTTGACTGCATGGTTTCTGCTGAGTAGTCTGAACTTACTCTTATTGATTCTCTTTTGTAGGAGACCTTTCTTTTATCCCTGGCTGCTTTTAAAATTTTCTCCTTATCTTTGGTTTTGGCAAGTATGATGATAATATATCTTGGTGATTTTCTTTTTGGATCAATCTTCTATGGGGTTCGATGAGCATCTTGGATAGATATCCTTTCATGATGTCATCATGGTATCTTTTATGATGTCAGGGAAGTTTTCTGCCAACAGATCTTCAACTATTCTCTCTGTATTTTATGTTATTCCTCCCCGTTCTGGAACTCCAATCGCACGCAAGTTATTCTTCCTGATAGAGTCCCACATGATTCTTAGAGTTTCTTCCTTTTTTTTTTTTTGATTCTTTTTTCAGATTTTTCTTCAACTATATTGGTGTCAATTGCCTTATCCACCAACTCCCCCACTCTGCATTCCAATTGCTCGATTCTGCTCCTCTGACTTCCTATTGAGTTGTCTAATTCTGTAATTTTACTGTTAATCTTTTGCGTTTCTGAATGCTGTCTCTCTATGGATTCTTTCAGCTTATTAATTTTTCCACTATGTTCTTGAATAATCTTTTTGATTTCTTCAACTGCTTTATCAGTGTGTTCCTTGGCCTTTTGTGTAGATTGCCTTATTTCATTTATGAGGTCATCCCTGATGTCTTGAAGCATTCTGTATATTAGTTTTTTTTATATTCTGCATCTGGCAATTCCAGGATTGTATCTTCATTTGGGAAAGATTTTCATTCTTTAATTTGGGGAGTTGTAGAAGAATCATGATCTGCTTCTTTATGTGGTTTGATATCGACTACTGTCTCCGAGCCATCTATAAGACATTGTAATGATTTATTGTATATTTGCTCACTGAGTCTTATCTTGTTTTGTTTTCTTTCAATATATGCAGATGGGCTACTAGATTGTGCTGTCTTGATTGTTGTAGCCTTTGAATCACTTATGTCCTATTACCAGGTGGTTTGGGCTGTTACCAGATATATAAGCCTAAGAGTCCATTTACCATTCTTGAGTAGAATCTGATTTGGGGTCACCAAGTGTGTGGGGTAGACTGTCACCTATTAACTGAGAGGAGTAGTGGTGATAGTTGTGTGAACCAGATTCTAGTAGCAGCAGGGGGTCACACTCCAGGGGGACAGGATGCTGACAGGCTTCCCCCAAGTGCCCGTGAAGTAGATGTGTCTCTATTCCTAAAGCACTTTGGTGGGTGGACATATAGGACATAGTAGAACTGCCTTATAGGATTTCCAAGGAGTGACTTGTGGATTCACCATAGCCCTTAATCACTGTGCCACCAGGGCAATTTGAATCTGTATACCTGCCTATCATCTATCTATGTATCTGTCTGTCTGTCTTTCTGTCTGTCGGTCTGTCTGTTGGTTGGTCAGTCTGTCTATCAATCATCTATCTATCATCTATTAATCTATCATCTATCTATCTATCTGTCTATCTAATCATCTATCATCTCTCTATCATCTAACCTATTTTTCAAAGCCAAAAAGAAACTCAAATATAAATATAAAATATTGGGGAAAAATACTTGAAAATAGGGACATGGTAGATTATTATTGCTATAAATTGCTATAAAACCATTGTCGTTGAGTTGGTTCCAACTCACAGCGACCCTATAGGACAAAGTAGAGCTGCCCCATAGGGTTTCCAAGGAGTGTCTGGTGGATTCGAACTGCTGACCTTTTTGGTTAAGAGCCATAGCTCTTAAACAGCATGCCACCAGTGTTTCCTATAGCACCTCAGATTGTCAATAGCTGTCATTCAAAACCAAAACAAAAATTTTATAAGAAAATACACATTTTTGCTACATTAAGTAGAGTGAGAAAAAATGAAATTAGGGAAAACACATCCTTCTATGCAAGGGTCAAACATTTTTATTCAAGTGAGATGCATATATTAATAACCTAGTGGAATGATTTTTAAAATGAATAAGGTAATTGATTTAGAGATAGAAAAATACCCAATTTAAATACCCAATGGGACCTGTATATTAACTCTGAAATTAAAGACATGAATGTTCAGATAGCACTTCAACATCTTCATTAAAATAAAGAGAAAATATCTCTTTTCCACCATGGATATACATACAAGACAGTAGTCTACTGAACATAAAGTATACGATTAACTATGTAGCAAACAACGGGCCTATTCATCTATAGAGAAATTTTTTACTTATGTATTTAAAAAAAGTGAAGTTGATGTCAGAAATAATATAATTAGGATCACAAGTGACTACTGACTCTCACTTCTATACTAGTCCTAGACTAACAAAAAGATTTAAAGAAACTCCTTATTCCTAGTAATTAATATTACCCTCATCATTAGACTAAGAAGACAAAATTATTTACTGTAGTCTGCACAAACAGGAAAAAAGTAATATTTAAGACTTTATAGATTGAATCCAAGACAAAGATAAAGAAAATAATTGATTGTGCTTGTTTTTCCTACAGCTACATTTCTTTCCTTACTTTATTTAGACTTTTGAAATTACTAACTGTATCTTGAAGATATTTCAAAATGATGAGTTCAAATGCAACAGATTATGAGAAGACTGATGATTTGGAATCAGAAAAAATAATCATTGAAGAAAATAAGTCAAAGGAACAATGGAGCAGTACTGCATCAAAGCTAAAATTAATGGCGTATACTGGAGAATTTTGATCATACGGAAAATATATTACTCCTAATAATTCTATATGTTTGATAAATTTAAAGTCTTTTCATAAAGTAAAAGATGTTGAACATGCGTAGTAAATTGACACTGGCAAAGTTGGCAAAATTTTATAAAAACTTATTGCAATAATTTATTAAACGTACACAGAAAACACATCTGAAATAATATTTATCCTCTCTCTATTTAGAACATTTAAGCAGAATTCAGATTATTTGGAAATGATTAGCCAATATTTAAATCACTTTTCAAGTCCAAAGGAGAAAGAGAAGAAAGAACTTCGTATTGTAATAAGTAAAACTTTAATGTATACGGTACAGTGAATTAGAAGATGTTTAGGCTGATCTGTACTATAATTTTAGGGATCACCTGCCTTGTCAAACTGTGACAAATATTTACACTTGTTTACATTTCTGGTTATCAAGTTTTTTCTGATAGCAGCTTTAAAAAAGATCCTGTTATTTCTGCTTTTGTGTTTTTTTTCCCAATGTCGATTTAATAGGATTCATAAGTGAAATGAAGAACCAGTCAAAGGAGATAGAGTTCATTCTCTTGGGACTGACAGATGACCCAGAGTTGCAAATTGTGATTTTTATATTTCTCTTTCTCAATTACATTTTGAGTGTGATGGGGAACTTAGCTATCATCCCCCTCACGCTGTTGGATCTTCGCCTCAAGACGCCAATGTATTTTTTTTCTCTGAAATTTCTCCCACTTGGAAATCTTATTGACAACAATATCTATTCCTAGATTTCTGACAAGCATTGTGACTAAAAACAAAATCATTTCCTGCAATGGTTGTGCATCTCAATTGTTCTTTTTCCTCTTAATATGTGTTACAGAGTTTCACCTTCTGCCTGTCATGCCTTATGACTCTTATGCAGCCATCTGCAAATAGTTGCATTATCCCATCATTATGAGAAGCCAAGTGTGCTACCAACTGGTACTCAGTTCATGGACAGCTGGCTTTCTGATTACCTTTCCACCGTTGGTCATAGGGCTGAAACTAGAACTCTGTGCTTCCAAAGTAATGGATCATTTCATGTGTGACACTTCTATTTTACAGATGTCTTGCATAGACACTCACTTCCTAGAATTAATTTCATTTGTTTTTATCAGCTATAATACTTGTGGTCACATTGCTGTTAGTGATTTTTTCCTATACATATATAATCAAGACCATTCTAAAAATCCTTCCTGCTCAGAAAAGAACGCTTTTTCCACTTGTTCTTCCCACATGATTGTAGTTTCCCTTACTTATGGTAGCTGTATCTTCATTTACATGAAGCCATCAGCAAAAGAAAGGGTGACTTTATCCAAAGGTATAGCTGTTATCTATGCTTCATTTGCTCCTTTATTAAATCTCTTCATTTATAGTCTAAGGAACCAGCAAGTGAAACAAGTTTTCAAGGATACTTTCAAAAAGATTGTCACTGTTTTCAAAAAATGAGGAAAAATTTTTAAAATTTTGATGTAAACATTAAATAAAGATTATTGCTCCTATGTTCCTGTTTACTTAATCTGTTCTTTCAATTAATTGACTTTCTTATAGCATTTTAAACAAATTCAGTGTGATTCACTCTTCCCTACTTCTCTTTATGATTAATATTTCCTGCAGTGTTATAGAATTCTCCCTTTTAGATTTCACCACAAATTTATTATTATTATTACCTCCCAAGATATGGAACTCTTTTTCCCTTAAAAAAAAACTGAGAAAAAATCCAATTATAATTATTTATTAATATACCGTGTACAGAAGTCCTGATGGTGTAGATGTTAATTGCTATGGCTGCTAACCAAAAGGTTGGCAGTTCAAATCCACCAGGTCCTCTGTGGAAACCCTATGGGGCAATTCTATTCTATCCTATAGGGTCGCCAGGAATCAGAATCAACTCACCGTCATCGGGTTTGGTTTTTCATTTTATACCCTGTACAAATGGTTGGATGAGTATAATTGATTAACATCCATTTAGTATAGTACGCTTATCCTAGGTTCTACACTCGTCAAAATTTTGGTCCTTATTAGGATGAAAAAGCTTACTGTGGAGGAAACAAAGAAACCAACAAATATCATAGATAGTAATTTCTCTTATAATGGAGCAATATACAGAATTATGTGTTCATAGTAATGAATGCTTACTTATTTTAGTGAATCAGGAATGCAGTTCGAAAAGAGGTGATTCTTGTGACACTTGCAATATACATGAAAGAAAGTGTAAAGGAATGTTATAGACGTGTGTAAGAGCATGCACACTATTTGGGGGGCACAGTAGTTTAAATATTGCTAGCTAGTATCACTAACCCGAAAATGAGTAGCATAGTGTTTTGTGTCAGCTAGCCAGGTTGTAACTCCAGATTTACATGTCAGCCTGGTTAAGTTTCCAAACTCTCTATTGATAAGTTTCCCCATTCATGAAATATAAATTACTATTGTTCTTACTTGAAAAGGTTATTTTCAGAATGAAATGAAGTATGTATAAAACAATTCACGGTCAGCACGTGGCCTACAATGAGCTCTCAATAAGTGTTAGCTGCCCTTTGGGAGGAAAAATTGTGTCAGTTGGGGTAGATTGTAACAATGCAAGAAAAAGAGGAAGGCTTTAAATCATAAAAATTTGTTATTTTTGTTGTTAAACAATGCAGTCAAATCAGTTTGACTCATAGCGACCCCATGTACAAAGGACAGAAACATTGGTGCTGCGCCATCCTCACAATTATTGCTATGTTTGAGCCCATTGTGGTAGGCACTGTGTCAATTCATCTTGTTGAGGACCCTCCCAATTTTTGCAGATCTTCTGCTTTAGCAAGCATGATATCCCTCTCAAGGTACTTGTCTCTTATAATAACATACCTAAAGTACTTGATGTCTCACGATCCTCATTTCTAAGGAGCACTCAGAAAAAAGTACTTCTGTACTTTTTTGAAGACAGATTTTTTCACCCTCCTGGCAGTCCATGGTATAGTCAATACCCTTTGCCAATGCCATAATTCAAATGCAAAAATTTTTCTTCAGTAATTTTTATTCCTTGTCCTGCTTTTGCATGCATATGTGGCAATTAAAAATATCATGGCTTGGGTGGGGTGCACCTTAGTCCTAAAAGTGAGGTCTTTGTTTTTAACACTTTAAAGAGGTCTTTTGCAACAGATTTGTCCAATGCAATGTGTTGTATGATTTCTTTTTTCATTTGACCTTTTTCTTTTTTTGTATTGTCATTTAGATGAAGGTTTACAGAGCAGATTTGTTGCTCATTAAACAATTAATACACATATTGTTTCGTGACATTGGTTACCAACCCCATAACATATCACCGCTCTGCCTTCTCAACCTTGGGTTCCCTATTACCAGATTTCCTGTCCCCTCCTTCCATCTCATCCTTGCCCCTGGGTTTTTGTGACCATTTACTCTCATTTTGTTTTATGAGCCTGTCTGATCTTTGGCTGAAGGGTGAACCTCAGGAATGACTTCAGTACTGAATTTAAAGTGTGTCCAGGGGGCATACTCTGGGTGTTTCTCCAGGCTCTGTCAGACCAGTAAGTCTAGTCTTTTTTTGTGAGTTAGAATTTTGTTGTACATTTTTCTCTAGCTCTGTCCAGGACCCTGTATTGTGATCCCTGTCAGAGCAGTACGTGGTGGTAGCCAGGCAACACGTAGTTGTGCTAGACTCAGTCTGGTGGAGGCTGTGGTAGTTGTGGTCCATTAGTCCTTTGGACTAATCTTTCCCTTGTGTCTTTGGTTTTCTTCATTTTCCCTTGCTCCAGATGGGGTGGGACCAGTGGAGTATCTTAGATGGCCACTCACAAGCTTTTAAAATGCCAGAAGCTACTCACCAAAGTAGGATGTAGAACATTTTCTTTATAAACTATGTTATGTCGATTGAGATAGATGTCCCCCGAGGCTGTGGTCGCCAGCCCACAGCCCAGTAATTCAGTCCCTCAGAGAGTTTGGATCTGTCTATGAAGCTTCCATGTCCTTGCCTTGGTCAAGTTGTGCTGCATTCCCCAGAATTGTGTATTGTCTTACTGTTCACCAAATTTACCACTTATCTATTGTCTAGTTGGCATTTTTCCTTCCCCAACCCTCCCCTTCCTAGGATTGTTTCTTGCTGTGTGTAAGCCTTTTTATGAGTTTTTATAATAGTGGTCTCATGCAGTATTTGTCCTTTTGTGATTAATTTATTACACTCAGCGTAATGCCCTCCAGATTCATCCATGTTGTGAGATGTTTTACAGATTCATCATTGTTCTTTGTTGTTGCATAGTATTCCATTGTGTGTTTGTACTATAGTGGTTTATCCATTCAACTGTTGATGGCACTTAAGTTTTTTCCATCTTTTTGCTATTGTGAATAATGCTGCAATGAACATAGGTGTGCATATGTCTGTTTGTGGGATGGCTCTGATTTCTCTAGGATATATTCCTAGGAGTAGGATAGCTGTGTCATACGGTATTTCTATTTCTAGATTTTTAAGGAAGCTGCAGTATCGTTTTCCAAAATGGTTGCACTATTTTACTTTCCCACCAGCAGTGCATAAGAGATCCAGTCTCTCTGCGGCCTCTCCAACATTTGTTATTTTCAGTTTTTTGGATTTGTGCCAGTAATGTCACGGTGAGACGGTATCTCATTGTAGTTTTGATTTGCGTTTTTCTAATGGTTAGTCATCTCGAGCATTTCCTCATATGTCTGTTAGCTGCCGGAATGTCTTCGTTAGTAAAGTGTCAATTTATATCCTTTGCCCATTTTTTTAAATTGGATTGTTTTTTTGTTGTAGAGGTGTTGGGTTTTCCTATAGATTTTAGAGATTAGACCTTTGTCAGATTTGCTATAGACAGTTTTTTTCCCAGTGTGTAGGTTGTCTTTTTACCCTTTTGGTGAAGTCTTTTGATGAGCATAAGTGTTTAATTTTTAGAAGATCCCAGTTATCTAGCTTATCTTCTGTTGTTTTTGTATTGTTAGTTATGGTTTGTATACTATTTATGCCATGTATTTGGGCCTCTAGTGTTGACCCTGGTTTTTCTTCTATGATCTTTATAGTTTGGGGTTTTATATTCAGGTCTTTGATCCATTTGAATTAATTTTTGTGTATGGTGTGACATTTGGGTCTTATTTCATTTTTTTACAGGTGGACATCCAGTTTTGCAGGCACCACTTATTAAAAAGACTGTCTTTTCTCCATTTAACAGGGTTTGGACCTTTGTCAAAGATATAGTGACCAGATGGGTGGACTTCCGTCTGGGCTCTCAGTTCTGTTCCACTGGTCAAAGTGTCTGCTGTTGTACCAGTACCAGTTTTTGTTGACTACCATAGCTGTATAGTAGGCTCTGAGGTCAAGTAGTAGGAGTCCTCCTACTTTGTTCTTTTACTTCAATAGTGCTTTACTTATCTGGGGCCTCTTTCCTTTCCACATAAACTTAATGATTACTTTTTCCATCTCTGAAGAATGCTATTGGTATTTGGATCAGGATTGCATTGCATTCGTAGATTGCCTTGGGTAGAATTAACATTTTCACAATGTTGAGTCTACCTATCCATGAGCATGGTAGGTTCTCCACTTATGTAGGTCTATTTGGTCTCTCGACGTAGTGTTTTGAATTTTTCTTTGTATAGGTCCTTTATGTCCCTGGTTAGATTTATTCCTAAGTATCTTGTTTTGTTTGTTTGTTTGTCTTCAGTTGCTATGATAAATGGTGTTGCTTTCCTGATTTCCTTTTTGTTTTTCTCTTTATGATGTATAGGAATCTGACTGATTTTTCTATGTTTATCTTTTATCGACTCGAAGGCAGTGGTTGGTGGGTGGATCTTTTATCCTACTACTCTGCTGAATCTTTCTGTTACTTCCAGCAGTTTTCTTGTGTAGGCATTTGGGTTCTTCATGTATAGTAATTTTACTTCTTCCTTACCAATTTGGATGTCCTTTATTTCTTTTTCTTGCCTTATTGCTCTAGCTAAGACTTCCAGCACAATGTTAAATAAGATTGGTCTTCTTGTTTTTGGGGGGGATGTTTTCCTCCTCCCTCTGTTAAGAATGATGTTGGCTGTTGGATTTGTATGAATGCCCTTTATTACATCAAGGAATGTCCCTCTATTCCTGTTTTGCTTGGTTGGTATCTGGCGGAGGCTGTCTTAAGTGCTAGATTCAGGTTGTTGTCCAATATTGTTTGTTTTCTAACTGAAGGACTCCCTTTAATAATTCTTGTAAGTTTGGTCTGGTTTTTCCATATTCCTTTCATTGCTGTTTATCTGGAAATATCCTAATTTTGCCATCACAGTTGAGTGAGAGTTTTGCAGGATACATTATTCTTGGTTTGGAGTTTTTTGCATCACTTGATTTCCTGACTGCTGTTTTCATGGGTGTTGGTTGTGAATCCAATTAAAATGAAATCATCGGCAACTTTAACATTTTCTCCTTTTATCATGATATTGCTTGATTGTCCAGTTTTAGGATTTTTGTTTTCTCTATGTTGAGGTTCAAGCCACAAAAAAGTTTATATGCACTGAAAATGCACTGGCACCTGGTCTGGTAGGTCTGAACCAAAACCAAACTCACTGCCGTCTAGTCGATTCCGACTCATAGCGACCCTCCAGGGCAGAGTAGAATTGCCCGATAGAGTTTCCAAGGAGCACTTGGCAGATTCGAACTGCCGACCTCTTGATTACCAGCCATAGTACTTAACCACAAAAATTTAGTGTGATTAGATTATTGAGGTAAAAATTCTATGTGTGTCATACCTAAAATAACTTTTCAAATCACATTGAATAGTTTAGAAACACAAACTATAGGTGATTCTGAGGCAGATGTTTCATATAGGATTTTCTTTTTTTAGTATAAGAATTTATGTGATCAGATATTTACTTCATAAAGATTTCTCTGCCAAATGTCCTGAGGTTAGATTTTGAGATGTTCGTGTTTAGAAAGACAAGTTGGAGGGCCAATGCTTTAAGCTCAATGAGGTATTGCAAATGTTTAAAACACAATAGTGGCAGTGAATCGAAATCTCAGGGAGTGAACTCAAGAGATGTTTAGGAGAACAAACTGAGGGAAACTATTGAACATTTGCATATCTGGAATAAGTGAAAGAAAGTTATAAAATGTTTGTTCTTGGGCCTAACCTACTTTCTCCTTCTGCACATAAACACTCAAGTATTTAATGTCTTTTAAAAGAGACAGTTTTATTAATATACTGTCAGATTTTTAAAAAATCACCTGCAAAACATATGAGGTTCCAAACTGGATATAATTTGGCATAACAGACACATAAGTGAAGAATTCACTAGACGTTTGATGGTGCAACTATTATATATATGGACCTGAATGGATATCATTTAAGTTCAGATTTGTGTTGAAATTTGTTTTACAAACTTTCAAAGGAAGCATTGTGGGTCATCTACTTTTCCTTGGCAGAGAGAAGAGTGTGAGGTTATGTGATTATATTCAAGGCCCTGAGAACCTCCATGCACACTGAGTTTGTTTCCTCAATTAGTTCCTTAAAAAAACAGACCTTTTAACTTCTTGCACAAAAATCTTTCCAATAAGCAGAGAAAAGAAAATCCTTGCTTTTAACATATAAAGAAATAATTTGTGTGACAATATTTTTACAAAGAATAAGTGGGACAGAGACTTATTAAATATTATTGAAAGTAAGGTATTGTTAATTTGAATTTGTTCTAAGATGCTAAGTATAATCTTCACAGACTTTTTGAGAAAATAATATAAAATATATATTGGAAAATATACAACAGGAAATTTTAAAATTACACTAGAAATTATTGATTTAACACAATAGAGGCCTGGAATCAAGAAACAGACCAACTAAAAATGACATAAGACCTATAGAAAATAAATTGCAAGAAGGAAAACAGAAGTCATCTATTTAAATTAAATTTAAATAGTGAAACAACTCAATTGAAAGGCAGAAGTTGGAAAAATGCATGAAAAAGGAAACATGATACAAATATACACCAGTCTACAACAGATACACTTAAGATTTGAAGACACAAATCGGGTGAAAATAAAGAACGGTAAAACATAAGCCATTTGTTAAGACTTGAAAGTGTCACTGCAAGTGATGAAGTCTTATCCCTTATGCCTGTCAGTGTAACCTTGTTTGGGGAAATAGGGTTATTCTTTTAAGATAATATCAGAGTAAGGTAGGTTCTGATCCTAATAACTTCTGACGGAAGTGTTATAAAAGGAGAGAACAGACAGGGAAATGTAGAGAGTCACATAGGCAACAGAGACACCATGTGAAGATAGAGGCCAATGAGCCTACATGTATCCAAGGACTGTCAAAAAAAGCCAGGGGCTACAAGAAGCCAGAAGAGAGAGGAGGATATTCCCCCAGAACAAAAAGAGAAAGATAATAGCCCTGCCAGTACCCTAAATTTGGACCTCTAACCTCCAAAATTGTGAGAGAATATATTAATGTGTTATGGAAGCCCTAGGAAACTAAGACACCAAGCGAGCAGTATCAAAATAAAGCTGAATTAGCTATACTAATATCTGACATATTAGACTTTGAGTAAAAAAAGTTACCAGACAAGAAGAACATTTAAAAATTATAAAAGTGTTAATCCATTGGGAAGATCAAGTAATTAGGAAAATATACATTGGAGTGGAAGCCAAGATGGAAGACTAGTCAGATGCACATCAATCCTGGATCCCTGAACCTTAAATGAAGGGTTAAAGTATTAGATGGAAGTTACTGAGAACAAGAAACTGATATAAAACGGAGCAGGAATAGAGATACAGAGTGGAGATTCTCTTGCCAAACGGCATGACTCAGCGTGGCCATCTTGGAATAAAACCAACAACCCCGCATACAGAAAGGCACCTCCACAGGATTCCCAATAAGAGATAGAGGCACAACACAGGCATACCCAGGGCTAAGTAAGATCACATTGCTGCCTGCAACTCAAGGAGGAGACCAAAATCTTTCCAGTGGAAACTACAGGGGAACAATCCTACACTCCCCGCCCCTCTGGGGAACAGCAGCTATAACCACCCCATCCTGGCAACCCCAAATGCCAGGAACCACAGTACCAACCCACCCTGTTGCCCTCCTCCATTTGGCATCCTCTGCCCCTGCCTTTGCCCCCCACCTCTTCCACCTTCTGGCTGTGGCCCCAGTGGGACCTGGCCCAAACCCTGGCCCTTTCCTGTAGGCTCCAGATGACTCCTGCCACCCACTGTGGCCCCAAGGGGACTAGACATGAACCTCAGGCCCTTCCCTGACAGCTCCAGACATCTACTGCCGCCTCCAGACATCTACTGCCACCAGCCTCACCCCAGAGGGTACACAAGCAGGATTCCAGACTCTTCCTCATTGGCTCTGGGCCCCTTGTGCTGTCCACCACGGCCCCAAGGAGACCCGGTTAGGAGCCCAGGCCCCTCCCTGCCTGCAACAGAAACCACAACACCACCCATCTGGTGAAAGAGATCAAGGAAAATGCAGACAAAACTAACCAATATATAGCCAAAGTCAAAGAAAACACAGACAAATCAATAAGAGAGTTCAGAAAAAATAATACAGAATAAAATTTCAAAATTAATAATTAGAAATCTTACAAAAACAGCAATTACAAATCAAAATGATAATCAACAAGATTTCAGAAATGACAGTATCATAAAAGGTTTGAGGAGCAGGTTTGAAACAATGGAAGACAGGATCAGAGAAACTGAAAACAAATCTTTGGATGCCAATTTGAGAAAAGTCAGAGAAAAGAATGAAGAAAAATGAAGAAACCATGAGAACGATGTGGGATACAATCAAGAGCAAAATTTTGTGAGTGATTGGAATTCCAGAATAGGGGGAGAAAATGGAAAACACAGAAGATCATTCAAGATTTGCTGACTGAAAACTTTCTTAGTATGAAAGATGAAATCTAACTATCTGAGAAGTTCAACAAACCCCATATAGGATTGTTGTTGTTTGGTGCTGATGAGTCAGTTCTGACTCATAGTGAGCCTATGTACCACAGAAAAAAAACACTGCCTAGTCCTGTACCATCCTTATAATCATTGTTATGCTTGAGGCCCTTGTTGCAGCCACTGTGGCAATAGATCTCATTAAGAGTCTTCCTCTTTTCCACTGACCCTGTACTTTACCAAGCATGATGTCCTCCAGGGACTGATCCCTCCTGACATGTCCAAAGTATGTAAAATGCAGTCTTGACATCGTTGCTTCTAAGGAGCATTCTGGTTGTACTTCTTCCAAGACAAATTTGTTCATTGTTTTGACAGTCCATGGTATATTCAATATTCTTTGCCAACACAATTCAAAGGCATCAATTCTGTTTCACTCTTCTAATTCGCTGTCCAGCTTTCAAACACATAAGAAGTGGCTGAAAATACCATGGCTTAGGTCAGGTGCACCTTAGTCTTCAAGGTGACATCTTTGCTTTTCAACACTTTAAAGAGGTCATTTGCAGCAGATCTGCCCAATGCAATGCAGCTTTTGATTCTTTGACTACTGTTTCCATGGGTGTTGATTGTGTATCCAAGTAAAATGAAATCCTTGACAACTTCAACCCTTTCTTCATATTTCAGAGTGTGGTTTATTGGTCCAGTTGCAAGGATTTTCTGTCTCCTTTATTTTGAGGTGTAATCCATCTTGAAGGTCTTTGATCTTCATCAGTAAGTTCTTCAGTTCCTCTTTACTTTCAGCAAGCAAGGTTGTGTCATCTGCGTAATTCAGGGTGTTAAGGAGTCATCTTCTAATCGTGATGCCCCGTTCTTCTTCATATAGTCCAGCTTCTCAGCATACAGATTGAAAAGGTATGGTGAAAGGATGCAAACCTGACGCACACCTTCCTGACTTTAAACCATTCAGTATCCCCTTGTTCTGTCCAAACAACTGTCTCTTGGTCTATGTACAGGTTCCTCATGAGCACGCTTAAGTGTTCTGGAATTCCTATTCTTCATGATGTTATCCATAATTTGTTATGATCCACACAGTTGAATGCCTTCTCATAGTCCATAAAACACAGGTAAACGTCTTTCTGATATTCTTTGGTTTCAGCCAGGATCCATCTGACATCAGCAATGATATCCCTGGTTCCACGTCCTCTTCTGAATCTGGCCTGAATTTCTGGCAGTTCTGTGTCAATATATTGCTTCAGCCACTTTTGAATGATCTTCAGCACAATTTTGCTTACATGTGATATTAATGGTATTGTTTGATAATTTCCTCATTAGGTTGGATCCCCTTTCTTGGGAATAGGCATAAATATGGATCTCTTCCAGTCAGTTGGCCAGGAAACTCTCTTCCAAATTTCTTGGCATAGATGAGTGAGCACTTCCAGTGCTGCATCCATTTGCTGAAACATCTCAATTGATAGTCCGTCTATTCCTGAAGCCTTGTTTTTCCTCAGTGACTTCAGTACAGCTTGGATATCTTCCTTCAGTACTATCGGTTCCCGATCATTTGCTACCTCTTGAAATGGTTGCCCCCCGACTAATTCTTTTTGGTGTAATGACTCTGTGTATTCCTTCCATCTTCTTTTGATGCTTCCTGCATTGCTTAATATTTTCCCCATAGAATCCTTCACTACTGCAACACGAAGCTTGACTTTTTTCTTCAGTTCTTTCAGCTGGAGTAATGCTGAGCGTGTCCATCCCTTTTAGCTTTCTATCTCCAGCTCTTTCTACAAGCCGCCCTTTGAAGTCTTCTGTTCAGTTCTTTTACTTTGTCATTTCTTCCTTTTGCTTTAGCTGCTCGATGTTTGAGCGCAAGTTTCAGAGTCTCCTCTGACATCCATCTTGGTCTTTTCTTTCTTGCCTGTCTTTTCAATGACCTCTTGCTTTCTTCACATATGATATCCTTCATGTGATTCCACAACTCATCTGTCCTTTGGTCGTTAGTGTTCATCGCATCAAATCTATTCTTCAGGTGGTCTGTAAATTCGGGTGGGATATACTCAAGGTCATATTTTGGCTCTTGTGGATTTGCTCTGATTTTCTTCAGTTTCAACTTGAACTTGCTTAAGAGCAATTGATGGTCCGTTCCAGACTCAGCCCCTGGCCTTGTTCTGACTGATGATATCAAGCTTTTTCATCATCTTTTTCCACAGATGTAGTCAATTTGATTCCTGTGTATTCCATCTGGTGAAGTCCATGTGTATAGTCACTGTTCATGTTGGTAAATATCCTCTTTGTTTACTATCCTTTTTGTTAGGCAGAGATAAATCTACTGTGGTGTATTCAAGAGAGAATCAGAAAATCTGTTTAAAAAATACTGTTATTGATTCTGTGTAAATAGCTTAATTACTAGGCTGTTAGGATGAACACATTTGAAGAGACGTCAGAAAAATATCTCTGTAAAAGCCCCCTGTGTGCTGATTAGAAAGAGAAAGAGATCCAACAAGGCTTACATTTGTTATTAAATGTTCCTGGATTTTAATGTGAGCAAGGTCTCCAATGACATTGAGAAAGCAAAGAAAAATTATGGGTTTGGAAGATACAAGTATTTTATTGCAAAATTCATTCCTATTACCTTTTAGGTTAATGATACAGAAGAAACAATTCACAATGTGTCTGTAAACAAAACTCTTGTGGAATTCATAGACAGTAATTATTTTTAGTATTCTATTGTTTTGTGTACAAAGAATTAGTACAGAATCCATTACATCATGAGTGCTAGACCATAGTATTAAACCAATTAAATTCAGAATTACAGCAAAAGAAAATGTTCATGTGGGTCATGATAAAGTTTCAATGAACATATCTGAAAGAGCATTTGCATTTGTCTAATAGAATGGCTCCGTGAACAAAAATTAACAATAATTTTCATTAAAAATTCCACTGGCACACATTTATGCATTAATAAAGGCTTGGGTACATTATTGGTGCCCTGATGGCACAGTGGTTAAGAGCTCAGCTGCTAACCAAAAGGTCAGTGGTTCAAATCCACCAACTGCTCCTAGGAAGCCACATGAGGCAGTTCTACTGACACGATTCGGCTCAATTTGGTTTGATTTGGGTCTATTCGGCTCGGTTTGGCTGTATTTGGTCCTATTTGGCGCTATTCAGCTCTATTCAACTCTTTTCTACTCTGTTCATCTCTGTTCGACTCCATTCGACTCGATTCCACACCATTCTACTCCATTCTACACTATACTATCCTGCAGAACCCTACCCCACCCTTCCCTATCCTAATCTAGTCTGTTCTTTTCTATTCTGTTCTATTCTATTCTCGTTTTCTATTTTCTCTATTCCATCCTATGCTAGTCTACCATACCCTACACTAAACTGACCTATGCTGTTCTATTCTATTTTCTTCTATTTCCTCTGTTCCACCGTATGCTACCCTACCCTATGCTACCCCACTGTACCGTACCCTACTACTTAGGGGTACTCAATAAGGGTACTAATTAGGGTACTAGCTTGGACGAGGGGACTACTTAAGGCAAGGGTACTAGTTCAGGCTACTAGTTAAGTTAAGACCAGGGTACTACTTAAGAGTACTAGTTATGTAAGTGTATTATTTAAGGGTACTAGTTAAGGCCAGGATACTACTTCAGGGTACTAGTTCAGGCATGGGTACTTGTTGAGGGTACTGGTTAAGGCAGGGGTACTAGTTGACATTACTAGTTAAGAGTACTAGTTAATGCTAGGGAACTAGTTAAGGCAAGGGTACTAGTTAAGACTACTAGTTAAGGCAAGGGTACTAATTCATTCTACTAGTTAAGGTAAGGGTACTAGTTTGGATTACTGATTTAGGGTACTTGTCAAAGCAATGGTACTACTCAAGGCTAGTTGTCTAGGCTACTGATTTATGCCACTAGTCTAGCTGACTGGCCCAGCTTACTAGTCTAGGCTACTACTCTAGCCTTGTGTACTCTACTGTAGTCTACTTTCGTCTACCCTATCATAAACTACCCTACCCTAACCTATTCTATTCCAATTGATTCGATTCAAAGCATTTTGATGTGATTGGTCGTGATTATGTTTGAATCGGCTCGATTCAGCAACATCAGCTCGATTCAGCTTGATTTGGTTCGAATTGCTTCGATTCTGCTCGTTTCAACTCGATTTGGCTCGGTTCAGCCTTATTCAGCCCCATTTGGCTCGATTCGACTCTTTTCTACTCTATTTGTCTCTTTTTGACTCCATTCTACACTATTCTACTCTATTCTGTTCTACCCTACTCTAATCTAATCTATGCTAATCGATTCGATTGGACACGATTCAAAGCAATTCGACGCGATTCATCTCGTTTTGTTTCCATTTGGCTCGATTCGGCTAGAATTGGCTCTATTCGGCTATATCCTGCACTATTTGACTCTCTTCTTCTCAATTCTACTCTACTCTTCTCTACTTTGCTCTTTTTACCCTACTGTACTATATTCTATTCTTTCAATTCTGTACTGTTCTGTTCTATTCTAGTCTACCCTCCCTGCCCCTAGCCTACCCTTCTCTAGTCTATTTGATTAGATTCGATTTGACGCATTTCCACGCGATTCAACGCGATTAGGCTTGAATCAGCTCGATTCGGTTCGAATCGGCTCCATTCGGCTCGATTTGGCTTGAATTGCATCGATTCTACTGGATTCTGCTCGATAAGGCCAAATTTGACACTATTTGGCCCTATTCTGCTCTATTCGACTCTTTTCTACTCTATTCATCTCCATCTGTCTCTACTGGACTCCATTCAACTCCATTCCACACCATTCTACACTATTCTCTATTCTATTCTACCCTTCCCTATCCTAATCTATTCTAATCCATTCGATTTGATTTGAGCCAGTTAGAAGCGATTCGATGCAATTCGTCTTCTTTTGTCTCCATTCGGCTCAATTTGGCTATATTCTGCACTATTTGACTCTTTTCTACTCTATTCTATTCTGTTGTATTCTTCTATTCTGTCTCTCCTATGCTGTTGTACTCTCTTCTATTCTACCCTACCCAAACCTACTGCACCCCACCCAAATCTACCCTGCTTTAATCTATTTGATTCAATTCGATTCAATTCGACGTGATTTGAGAGGATTCGACTCGATTCGATGAGATCCGAAGGCATTTGAAGGGATTTGAACAGATTTGACGAGATTCCATGCGATTCAATGTGATTCAGTAGGATTCTATGAGATTTGATGCAATTCGAAGTTATTCGACCTGATAAAATGGGATTCAACACGAAATGAAGCAATCTGACCTTGTTTGATGCAAAACTATGTGACTTGACTCGATTTGATGTGATTCGATGTGATTAGACACTATTCGGTGACAGTCAGTGCGATTCTGCTTGATTCAGCTCAGTTAGGTGCGATTCAGCACTATATGGCTCTTTTTGGCTGTATTCTGATCCCTTCAGCTCTATTCGTCTCTATTCGGCCTATTCAGCTCTATTCGACTCTACTCTTTTCCCCTCTATTCTATTCCTTCTGTTCTAATCTCTTCTATCTTACTCTACTCTGTTCTATTCTACCCTCCCAACACCTACTCTAATCTATACTTTTCGATTGGACTTGACCTATTTAACGCGATTCGACGTGATTAAGCTTGAATCGGCTCGATTCGCATGGATTTGGCTCTATTCGGCTCATTTAGGATCCATTCACCTCGTTTTGGCTTGAATCGCCTTGATTCTGCTCGATTCGGCCTTATTCAGCCCTATTCTGCTCTATTCGATTCTTTTCTACTCTATTCATCTCTATTCGACTCCATTCTATTCCATTCCACACCATTCTACACTATTCTCCTCTATTCTATTCTACCCATCCCTATCCCAATCTATTCTAATTGATTCAATTTCATTTGACCCGATTTGAAGGGATTCAATGCGATTCGTCTTGTTTTGTCTCCATTCGGCTCAATTCGGCTAGGTTCTGCACTATTTGACTCTTTTCTACTCTATTCTATTCTGTTGTATTCTTTCTTTCTGTTCTGTTCAGTTCTCTCCTATTCTGTTGTACTCTATTCTATTCAACCCTACCCAACCCTACTTCACCCCACCCAAACCTACCCTACTTTATTTGATTCAATTCGATTCAGTTCGACGCGATTTGAGAGGATTCGACGGGATTTGACGAGGTCCGAAGCATTCCACGGGATTCAAAAAGATTTGACGAGATTCCATATGATTCGACGTGATTCAGCAGAATTCTATGAGATTTGATGCAATTCGAATTTATGTCACATGATACAACGCGATTTGCAGTGATTCGATGACATTCGATGCAATTCGACACAATATGAAATGATTCGACACGGTTTGACACAAAATGATGTGATTTGACGCTATTCCGTGAGTCGGTGCGATTCTGCTTGATTCAGCTCAATTAGGTGCGATTCGGCACTATACGGCTCTTTTCAGCTGTATTCAGCTCCATTCAGCTCTATTTTCTCTATTTGTCTCTATTCGGCCTATTCGGCTCTATTCAACTCTATTCGAGTCTATTCAACCCTACTCTTTTCCACTCTTTCTATTCTGTTCTAATCTCTTCTCTTCTACTCTACTCTATTCTATTCTACCCTCCCCTTCCCTCCCCTTCTCTAATCTATACGTTTCGATTGGATTCGACGTGATTAAGCTTGAATCAGCTCGATTCAAATCGATTTGGCTCTATTCGGCTCAATTAGGCTCCATTCGGCTCAGTTAGGCTCCTTTCAGCTCGTTTTGGCTTAAATTGCTTCAATTCTGCTCGATTTGGCCTTTTTCGGCCCTATTCTGCTTTATTCGACTCTTTTCTACTCTATTCGTGTCTATTTGACTCCATTCTACTCCATTCTATTCATTCTACACCATTCTACACTATTCTGCTCTACCCTACCCTACACCACTCTAATTTAATCGAGTCAACGTGATTCCTCTCATTTCTTCTCCATTCGGCTCTGTTCGACTCTATTATACTCTAGTCTACTCTATTGTACTCTAGTCTACTCTTTATTCTATTGTAATATTTCTATTCTGTTCTGTTCTATTCTACTCTATTCTACCCTACCCTATTCTACACAACTCTAATCTATTCTAATCCATTTGATTGGAGTTGAATCAACCCATTCCGTAGCGATTCTGCTCGATTTTGCTCTAATCAAATCTCTTCTACTCTATTCCCCTCTACTCTACTCTAGCCTACTCTTTGCTGTATTCATTCTGTATTCTATTCTGCTCTGTTCTATTCTATTCTACTCTATTGTACCCTACCGTACCCTACCCTATTCGAACCTCCCCTACTCTAATCTATTCAATTCAATTCGATAAATTTTGACGTGATTTGGGTCGAATCAGTTCCTTTCATGTCCATTCGGCTCCATTTCTCTCGAACAGTGTCGATTCGGCTTGATTAGGCTCGATTCGGCTCCATTAGGCTCGATTCGCTGGATTCGGCTCGATTTGGCTCAATTCAGCTCGATTGGGCCCTCCTCGGCCCTATTCAGCACTATTCAGCTCTATTCAGCTCTTTTCTACTCTATTTGACTCCATTCGCTTCCATTGCTCATGATTCTACTCCATTCTACTCTACCCTACTCTAATTTACTGTAATTGATTCGATGGGATTCAACATGATTTGTCTCGTTTCATCTCCATTTGGCTGAATTCGACTGTATTCAACTCTGTTCTACTCTACACTATTCTGCTCTGCTCTACCCTTTTCTACTCTATTCTATTGCACTCTTTGTATTCTCTTCTACTGTGTTCAATTTTATTTTACTCTATTCTATCCTACCCTACTCTAATCTATTCTACTGGATTCGATTCCATGCATTTCGATGCGATTCGGCTCAAATCGGCTCCATTGCACTCCATTCATCCCCCTTCAGCTCAAACCGGTCCGATTCAGCTCTAATCGGCTCCATTCGGCTCTAATAGGCTCTATTCAACTCTATTCGGCTCTATTAGATTCTACTGAACTCTATTATCTCTTTTCGACTGCAATACACCATTCTGCTCCATCCTTCTCTATTCAATTGTATTGTACTCTAATCTACTCTAGCCTATTCTAATCGATTGGATGTGATTTGACTTGAATCGATGGAGTTCAATGTAATTCGATGGGATCTGACGCGATATGGCACGATTTCGTAGGCTTCGGTGTGATTCATCTTGATTTCTATCATTTCGGCTCTTTTTGGCTCTGTTTAGCTGTATTTGGCTCTATTCGGCAATATTCAACTCTATTCTACTCTACTCTTCTATACTCTACAGCACTTGACCCTATTGTATTCTTTCAGTTCTGTTCTGTTCTGCTGAATTCTATTCTACCCTACCGTACACTAACCTTACCTGCCCTACACTAATCTGTTTGATTCGATTCGACACACTTTAATGTGATTCGACAAGATTTGTCTCGATTTAATTCGAATTTGGTCAATTCGGCTGCATTCAGCTCTGTTTGGCTCTATTCAACTCTATTTGACTCTTCTCTACTGTACTTGTCTCTACTTAATTCTATTCTATTCTTTCTATTGTGTTGTGTTCTGTTCTGTTCTATTCTAACCCCTCCTACCCTACACTCCTGTACTCTAATCTATTTGATTCGATTCAATGCATTTCACCCCGATTCCATGTGATTAGGCTTGAATCAGCTCTATTTTTCTTGAATCAGGTCAATTCGGCTCGATTCTGCTCAGTTCAGCATAATTATTCTCAATCCAAACTTATTCGGCCCTGTTCAGCTCTATTCAACTCTTTTCTACTTTATTCATCTCTATTTGGCTCCATTCAACTCCATTCCACACCATTCTACTCTGTTCGACTCCATTCTACACTATTCTACTCTATTCTATTCTGTTCTACCCTACCCTACTCTAATCTATTCTAATCCATTCGATTCATCACGATTTGCCTCTTTCCCTCTCCATTCGACTCAATTCAGCTCGAATTGGATCTATTCATCTATATTCTGCACTACTCAACTCTGACTATTCTACTCAACTCTACTCCATTCTACTCTTTGTATTCTCTTCTATTCTACTCTTTTCTATGCTTCTGTGCACTACCCTACCGAATCCCAGCCTAACCTACACTACTTTTATCTGTTCAATTTATTCAATTCCATTCAATTCGACCCCATTTGACACAATTTGACGGAATTTGGTGAGATTCCATGAGATTCGACGGGTTTTGGTGGGATTGGATGGAATTCAATGAGATTCGATGCAATAGGATGCGATTAGGTGCAATTTGGCTTGATTTAGCTCGGCTCATTTTGTTTGTCTCTATTTGGCTTGTTCCAGCTCCATTCGCCTACATTCAGCTCAAATCTGGTCGATTTGACTCCATTTGGCCCGATTCGGTCCTATTTGGCCGTATTCGGCGCTATTCGGCTCTCCAGTTCTTTTCTACTCTATTCATCTCTGTTCCCCTCCATATGAATCCATTCCACACCATTCTATCCTATTCTATTCTACAGAACTCTAAACCACCCTACTCTATACTAATCTAGTCTGTTCTTTTCTATTCTGTTGTATTCTATTCTCGTTTTCTATTTTCTCTATTCCATCCTATGCTACTCTACCATACCCTACACTAAACTAACCTATGCTGAACCTAATGCTGTTCTATTCTATTTTATTCTATTATCTCTGTTCCACCATATGCTACCCTACCCTATGCTCCCCCACCGCACCATACCCTACTACATAGGGGTACTCAATTAGGGTACTAATTAATGATACTAGGTTGGGCAAGGGTACTAGTTCAGGCTATTGTACTAGATAAGATTACTAGTTAAGGCAAGTGTACTAGTTAAGACTACTAGTTAAGGAAAGGGTACTAGTTAAGGCTACTAGTTAAGGCAAGTATACTAGTTAAAGGTACTAGTAAGGCAAGGGTACTGGTTAACACAACTAGTTAAGGAAGGGTACTAGTTAAGGTCAGGGTACTACTTGAGGCTACTGGTTAAGGCAAGGCTACCAGTTAAGGGTACTAGTTCATGCAATGCTACTAGTTAAGGGTACTAGTTAAGGCAAGGGTACTAGTTCAGATTACTTATTTAGGGTACTTGTCAAGGCAAGGGTACTGATCAAGGCTAGTTGTCTAGGCTACTGATCTATGCCACTACTCTAGCTGACTAGTCCAGCTGACTAGTCTAGGCTACTACTATAGCCTTCTCTTGTCTACTCTGCTGCAGTCTACTTTTGTCTACCCTAGTCTACCCTATCATAAACTACCCTACCCTAACCTGTTCTAATCTATTCGATTTGATTCATTGCAAAGCATTTCGATGCGATTGGACTCGATTATGCTAGAATCGGCTCGATATGGCTCGATTCGGCACCATAAGCTCGATTCAGCTCGATTTGGCTCAAATCGCTTCGATTCAGCTCTTTTTGACTGGATTTGACTCGGTTCAGCCTTATTCGGCCCTATTTGGCTCGATTCTACTCTTTTCTACTCTATTTGTCTCTATGCGACTCCATTTTACTCCAGTCTACGCTATTCTGTTCTACCCTACCCAACCCTACTCTAATCTATTCTAATGGATTCGATTCGATGTGATTCGAAGCAATTAGACGCGATTCATCTCGTTTTGTTTCCATTTGGCTCGATTCGGCTAGAATTACCTCTATTCAGCTATATCCTGTACTATTTGACTCTATTCGATTCTATTCTACTCTGTTCTCTCCTTTGCTCTACCCTACTGTCCTATATTCTGTTCTTTCTAGTCTGTATTGTTCTATTCTATTCTACCCTCCCCGCCCCTCCCCTCCCCTTCTCTAATCTATTTGATTTGATTTGATTCGACGCATTTCCATGAGATTCGACGCCATTAGGCTTAAATCAGATTGATTCGCTTCAAATCGGCTCGATTTGGCTCCATTTCACTCCATTCAGCTTAATTTGGCTCGAATCACATTGATTCTCCTGGATTCTGCTCGATTAGGCCTTCTTTGGCCCTTTTCGGCCCTATTCTGATCTATTCGACTCTTTTCTACTCTATTCACCTCTATCCGTTTCTATTTGACTGCATTCTAATCCATTTCACACCATTCTACACTATTCTCCTCTATTCTATTCTGTATTGTTCTGTTCTATTCTACCCCTCCTTAACCTAATCTATTCTAATTGAGTTGATTTGATTTGACCCGATTCGAGGCGATTCAAAGCGATTCGTCTTGTTTTGTCTCCATTCGGCTCAATTCGGCTAGGTTCTGCACTATTTGACTCTTTTCTACTCTATTCTATTCTGTTGTATTCTTTCTATTCTGTTCTGTTCTCTCCTATTCTGTCGTACTCTATTCTATTCTACCCTACCCAACCCTACTACACCCCACCCAAACCTACGCTACTTTAATCTATTTGATTCAATTCGATTCAGTTCAACGCGATTTGACAGGATTCGAAGGGATTTGACGAGGTCTGAAGGCATTCGACAGGATTCAAAGAGATTTGATGAGATTCCATGCGATTTGACGTGATTCAGCAGAATTCTATGAGATTTCACGCAGTTCGAAGTTATTCCACGTGATACGAAGCGATTCGCCGTGATTCGATGACATTCGATGCAATTCAACTCTGTATGAAGCGATTCGACATGGTTTGACACAAAACGATGTGATTCGACATTATTCAGGGACGGTCGGTGCGATTCTGCTTGATTCAGCTCGATTAGGTGTGATTCAGCACTATACGGCTCTTTTCGGCTCTATTCAGCTACATTCAGCTCTATTTCCTCTATTCGTCTCTATTCAGCCTATTCAGCTCTATTTGACTCTATTCGAGTCTATTCGACCCTAATCTTTTCCACTCTATTCTATTTTATTCCTTCTATTCTGTTCTAATCTCTTCTATTCTACTCTATTCTATTCTAACCTTCCCTCCCCTTCTCTAATCTATACGTTTCAATTGGATTTGATGCATTGAATGCGATTCGACGTGATTAAGCTCAAATCGGCTCAATTCAAATCGATTTGGTTCTATTCAGCTCAGTTAGGCTCCATTCAGCTCAATTAGGCTCCACTTGGCTCGTTTTGGCTTGAATTGCTTTGATTCTGCTCGATTCAGCCTTTTTCGGCCCTATTCTGCTCTAATCGACTCTTTTCTACTCTATTCGTCTCTATTTGACTCCATTCAATTCATTCCACACCATTCTACACTATTCTGCTCTACCCTACCGTAACCACTCTAATTTACTCTAATCTATTCGACGCGATTCCTCTCATTTCGTCTGCATTCGGCTGTATTCAACTCTACTCTATTATACTCCAGTCTACTCTAGTCTACTCTTCTCTATTCTATTGTGTTGTTTCTATTCTGTTCTGTTCTATTCTACTCTATTCTACCCTACCCTATGCTACACAACTCTAATCTATTCTAATCCATTTGATTGGATTTGATTCAACACATTTCAACATGATTTGGCTCAATTTGGCTCTGTTCAAATCTCTTCTACTCTATTCCCCTCTACTCTACTCTAGCCTACTCTCTTCTGTATTTGTTCTGTATTGTTCTATTCTGTTCTGTTCTATTCTATTCTGTTTTATTCTATTCTACTCTACTCTATTCTACCCTACTCTACCCTACCATACCCGAACCTCCCCTACTCTCATCTATTCAATTCGATTCGACGAATTTTGACACGATTCGGTTCAAATCAGTTCCATTCGTGTCCATTCAGCTCCGTATGGCTCAAAGAGTGTCGATTTGGCTTGATTAGGCTCGATTCGGCTCCATTAGGCTCAATTCACTGAATTCGGCTCCATTTGGCTCAACTCAGGTCGATTCGGCCCTCCTCGGCCCTATTCAGCACTATTCGGCTCTATTCAGCTCTTTTCTACTCTATTCAACTCCATTCGCTTCCATTGCACATGATTCTACTCCATTCTACTCTACCCTACTCTAATTTACTGTAATTGATTCGATGGGCTTCAACATGGTTTGTCTCATTTTGTCTCCATTTGGCTCGGTTTGACTCTGTTCTACTCTACACTATTCTGCTCTGCTCTACCCTTTTCTACTCTATTCTATTGTATTCTTTCAATTCTCTTCTACTGTGTTCAATTCTATTTTACTCTTTTCTATCCTACCCTACTCTAATCTATTCTACTGGATTCGATTCCATGCATTTCGATGCGATTCGGCTCAAATCGGCTCCATTGCACTCCATTCATCCCCCTTCAGCTCAAACCGGTCCGATTCAGCTCTAATCGGCTCCATTCGGCTCTAGTCAGCTCTATTCAGCTCTAATAGGCTCTATTCAGCTGTATTAGACTCTACTTAACTCTATTACCTCTTTTCAACTCCATTAGACTCCATTAACTCCATTCTATACCATTCTATTCCATCCTTCTCTATTCTATTGTATTGTACTCTAATCTACTCTAGTCTATTCCAATCGATTGGATGTGATTTGACTTGAATCGATGGGATTCAATGTAATTCAATGGGATCCGACGTGATACGGCACGATTCCGCAGGATTCGGCGCGATTCGTCTTGATTTCTATCACTTCGGCTCTTTTTGGCTTTATTTGGCTGTATTTGGCTCTATTCGGCACTATTCAACTCTATGCTACTCTACTCTTCTGTACTCTACAGTACTTGACCCTATTCTATTCTTTCAGTCCTGTTCTGTTCTATCCTGTTCTGTTCTACTGCATTCTATTCTACCCTACCCTACCCTAACTTACCCTGCTGTAATCTGTTCTATTCTATTCGACACACTTGAACGGGATTCTACCTGACTCGGGTCCTATCGGCTCGATTCAGCTCCTTTCTGCACCATTAAACTTGATTCGGTTCTACTCGGCTCTTTTCCGCTCTATTCGGCTTTTTGGCAGTATTTGACTCTATTTGACTCTACTCTATTCTTTCTATTCTGTTCTATTCTACTCTATTTTATTCTACCCTACTGTACCCTAACCTTACCTGCCCTACACTAAACTATTTGATTCTATTCGACTCATTTCAACGAGACTCGACATGATTCGTCTTGATTCACCTCGAATTTGGTGGATTCAGCTGCATTCAGCTCTGTTAGGCTCTATTCAACTCTATTTGACTCTATTCTACTGTATTTGCCTCTACTTAATTCTACCCCATTCTATCCGTTGTGTTCTGTTCTGTTCTGTCCTATTCTAACCCCTCCTACCCTACCCTCCTCTACTCTAATCTATTTGATTTGATTCAATGCATTTCAAAGTGATTCCATGTGATTAAGCTTGAATCGGCTTGACTTAGCTCTATTTGGCTTGAATCAGGTCAATTCGGCTCGATTCTGCTCAATTCAGCATAATTAGGCTCGATCGAACCTTATTCGGCCCTGTTGGGCTCTATTCAACTCTTTTCTACTTTATTCGTCTCTATTTGGCTCCATTCAACTCCATTCCACACCATTCTACTCTGTTCTACTCCATTCTACACTATTCTACTCTGTTCTACCCTACCCTACTCTAATCTATTCTAATCCATTTGATTCATCACGATTTGCCTCTTTTCCTCTCCATTCGACTCAATTCAGCTCGAATTGGATCTATTCATCTATATTCAGCACTATTCGACTCTCACTATTGTACTCAACTCTACTCCATTCTACTTTTTGTATTCTCTTCTGTTCTACTCTATGCTACTCTATTCTATTCTTCTGTGCCCTACCCTACCGAATCCCAGCCTATCCTACACTACTCTAATCTGTTCAGTTTAATTTGATTCCATTCAATTCGCCCTCATTTGACACAATTGGACTGGATTCAGTGAGATTCCACTAGATTCGACAGGTTTTGGTGGGGTTTGATGGAATTTGACAAGATTCGATGTGGTAGGATGCATTTAGGTGCGATTTGGCTCGATTTAGCTCGGGTCATTTTGTTTGTCTCTATTTGACTCTTTTTAGCTCCATTTGGCTCCATTGAGCTCGAATCTGGTCGATTCGACTCGATTCGGCTCGATTTGGCTTGATTCAGCTCTATTCGGCCCTATTTGACCCTATTCAGTGCTATTCGGCTCTATTCAACTCTTTTCTACTTTATTCATCTCTATTCAACTCCATTAGACTCCATTCCATTCCATTCTATTCTACAGGGGTACTCAATAAGGGTGCTAATTAAGGGTAGTAGTTCGGGTAAGGGTACTACTTAAGGCAAGGGTACTAGTTCAGGCTACCAGTTAAGCCCACTGTAGTAGTTATGGTACTAGTTAAGGCAAGGGTACTAGTTAAGTGTGCTAGTTAAGGCAAGGGCAGTATTTAAGGTTACTTGTTCAGGCAACAGTACTAGTTAAGGCTACTAGTTAATTCAAGGGTACTAGTGAAGACTACTGGTTAAGGTAAGGGTACTAGTTAAGGTCAGGTTGGTAGGTAAGGCTACTAGTTAAGGGTACCAGTAAGGCAACGGTACTAGTTAAGGCTACTAGTTAAGGCTACTAGTTAAGGCAAGGGTACTAGTTCAGGGTACTAGTAGGCAAGGGTACTAGTTAAGACTACTTGTTTAGGCAAGGGTACCTGTTCATATGACTAATTTAGGGTACTTGTCAAGGCAAGGATACTATTCAAGGCTAGTTGTCTAGGCTACTGATCTATGCCACTAGTCTAGCTGACTAGTCCAGCTGACTAGTCTAGGATACTACTCTAGCCTTCTCTTGTCTACTCTACAGTAGTCTACTTTCGTCTACCCTAGTCTACCGTATCATAATCTACCCTATCCTAACCTATTCTAATCGATTTGATTCAATTCAAAGCATTTCGATGAGATTAGACGCGATTATTCTTGAATTGGCTCGATTCGGCACCATCAGCTCGATTCAGCTCAAATCGCTTCGCTTCAGCTCGTTTCGACTCGATTTGGCTCAATTCAGCCTTATTAGGCCCTATTCGGCTTAACTCGACTCTTTTCTATTTGTCTCTATTTGGCTCCATTTGAATCCATTCTACTCTATTCTGTTCTACCCTACCCTGCTCTAATCTATTCTAATGGATTTGACTCGGCACGATTCAAAGCATTTCGACGCGATTCATCTCGTTTTGTTTCCATTTGGCTCGATTCGGCTAGAATTGGCTCTATTCAGCTATGTCCTGCACTATTTGACTCTATTCGACTCAATCCTACTCTACTCTTCTCTACTTTACTCCTCTACTCTACCTTACTGTACTATATTCTATTCTTTCTGTTCTGTACTGTTCTGTTCTATTCTATTCTACCCTCCCTGTCCCTACCCTACCCTTATCTCATCTATGATTCGATTCGACGCATTTCCACGCGATTCGACGCCATTAGGCTTGAATCAGCTCGCTTCAGTTCGAATCGGCTCGATTTGGCTCCATTTCACTCCATTTGGCTTGATTTGGCTTGAATTGCATCGATTCTGCTGGAATCTGCTTGATTAGGCCTTCTTTGGCCCTATTCGGCCCTATTCTGCTCTATTCGACTCTTTTCTACTCCATTCGTCTCTATCCATCTCTATTTGACTCCATTCTATTCCATTCTACATCATTCTACACTATTCTCCTCTATTTTATTCTACCCTTCCCTACCCTAATCTATTCTAATTGATTCGATATGATTTGAAACGAATCAAAGCGATTCAATGCGTTTTGTCTCCATTAGGCTCAATTCAGCTATGTTCTGCAATATTTGACTCTTTCTATATTCTGCTGTATTCTTTCTATTCTGTTCTGTTCTCTCCTATTCTGTTGTACTCTATTCTATTCTACCCTACCCAACCCTACTGCACCCCACCCAAACCTACCCTACTTTAATCTATTTGATTCAATTTGATTCAGTTCGACGAGATTTGACAGGATTCGATGGTATTTGATGAGATCCGAAGGCATTCGATGGGATTCAAAGAGTTTTAATGAGATTCCATGCGTTTCAACTAGATTCAGCAGAATTCTATGAGATTTGACGCCATTCGAAGTTATTCGACGTGATGCAACGCGATTCGCCTTGATTCGATGACATTCGATGCAATTTGACGCAATATGAAGCGATTCGACCCGGTTTGATGCAAAATGATATCATTGGATGTGACTCAACATGATTTGATGCGATTCGACGCTATTCGGCGACAGTCGGTGCGATTCTGCTTGATTCAGATCGATTAGGTGCGATTCGGCACTATACGGCTCTTTTTCGGCTGTATTCAGCTCCATTCACCTCTATTCGTCTCTATTCGGCCTGTTAAGCTCTATTCGAACCTACTCTTTTCCAATCTATTCTATTCCTTCTAATCTGTTCTAATCTCTTCTATTCTATTCTACCCTCCCCTCCCCTACTCTAATCCATACGTTTCGATTGGATTTGACACATTTAATGTGATTCAACACGATTAAGCTTGAATCTGCTCAATTCAGACCTATTTGGATCTATTGGCTCAATTAGGCTTCATTTGGCTCGTTTTGGCCTCAATTGCTTCGATTCTGCTCGATTTGGCCTTATTTGGCCCTATTCTGCTCTATTCGACTCTTCTACTCTATTCGTCTCTATTTGACTCCATTCTACTCCATTCCTTTCATTCCCCACAATTCTACACTATTCTGCTCTACCCTACCCTACCCCTCTCTAATGTACTCTAATGGATTTGATGCGATTCCTCTCATTTCATCTCCATTCGGCTCTATATTTTTTTTCTATTATACTCTATTCTACTCCTCTCTATTCTATTGTTTCTATTCTGTTCTGTTCTATTCTACTCTATTCTACCCTACCCTATACTACCCAACTCTAATCTATTCTAATCCATTTGATTGGATTTGACTCAACCCATTTTGACATGATTCGGCTTGATTCGGCTCTATTTGGCTCTGTTCAAATCTATTCTACTCTACTCTATTCCCCTCTACTCTACTCTAGCCTACTCTTTTCTGTATTCGTTCTGTATTGTTCTGTTCTATTCTATTCTATTCTGTTTTATTCTATGCTACTCTAGCCTATTCCACCCTACCCTATCATACCTGAACCTCCCCTACTCTAATCTACTCAATTCGATTCAACAAATTGTGACGCGATTTGGGTCAAATAGGTTCGATTCGTGTCCATTCAGTTCCATTTCGCTCGAATAGTGTCGATTCAGCTTGATTAGGCTCGACTCGGCTCCATTAGGATCGATTTGCTGGATTCGGCTCGATTTGGCTCAATTCAGCTCAATTCAGCTCTCTTTGGCCCTATTCGTCTCTATTCGGCTCTTTCCTACTCTATTTGACCCCATTCAATTCCATTGCACACCATTCTACTCCATTCTTCACTATTCTACTCCACCCTACTCTACTGTAATTTATTTGATGGGATTCGACGCTATTTGTCTCATTTCGTCTCCGTTTGGCTCAATTCGACTCTATTTGACTCTGTTCTACTCTACTCTACACTATTCTGCTCTGCTCTACCTTTTTCTACTCTATTCTGTTGTATTCTTTCTATTCTCTTCCTCTATGTTCAATTCTATTCTACTCTTTTTTATCCTACCTTACTCTAATCTATTCTACTGGTTTTGACTCCACGTACTTTGATGGGATTCGGCTCAAATTGGCTCCATTGCACTCCATGCATCCCCCTTCAGCTCAAATCAGTTCGATTCATCTCTAGTCGGCTCCATTCGGCTCTAGTCAGCTCTATTCAGCTCTAATATGCTCTGTTCAGCTCTATTCGGCTCTATTAGACTACTCAACTCTATTATCTCTTTTCGGCTCCATTACACACCATGCTTCTCCATCCGACCCTATTCTTCTGTATTCTATTGTCTTGTACTCTACCCTTTTCTAGTCTATTCTAATCGATTGGATTTGATTTGACTTGAGTCGATAGGATTCAATGCAATTCGACGGGATTTGATGCGATATGGCACGATTCCACAGGATTCAGTGCGATTCTTCTTGATTTCTATCGCTTTTGCTTTTTTTGGTTCTATTTGGCTGTATTTGGCTCTATTAGGCAATAGTCAACTCTATTCTATACTCTACACTACTTGACCCTATTCTATTCTTTGTTCTGTTCTATTCTATCCTGTTCTGTTCTACTGCATTCTATTCTACCCTACCCTACCCTAAGTTACCCTACTGTAATCTGTTCTATTCTATTCAACACACTTGAATGGGATTCAACCTGATTCAGGTCATATCAGCTCGATTCAGCTCCTTTTTGTGCCATTAAACTCGATTCGGTTCTATTTGGCCCTTTTCCTCTCTATTCGGCTCTTTTCAGCAGTATTCGACTCTATTTGACTCTAGTCTAGTCTATTCTTCTCTATTCTTTCTGTTCTGTTCTATTCTACTCTATTCTATTCTACCCTACCCTACCCTAACCTTACCTGTCCTACACTCATATATTTGATTCGATTCGACACAATTCAATGCAATTTGACACGATTCGTCTCGATTCACCTCGAATTTGGTTGATTCAGCTGCATTCAGCTCTGTACGCCTTTTTCTGGTTCTATTCAATTCTATTTGACTCTATCTTATTATGCTCGACTCTATTTAATTCTATTCTATTCTATCTATTGTGCTTTGTTTTGTTCTATTCTAACCTCTCCTACCCTACCCTCCTCTACTCTATTCAATTAGATTCAATGCATTTTGACCAGGCCAGGGTAGTAGTTAAGGATACTAGTAAAGGCAAGGTTACTAGTTAAAGGTACTAGTAAGGCAAGGCTACTAGTTAAGCCTACTAGTCAAGGCAAGGCTACTAGTTAGTTCAAGGGTACTAGTTAAGTCAGCTAGTTAAGGCAGGAGTACTAGTTAAGGCTATTAGTTAAGGCGAGGGTACTCGTTAAGGCAAGTGTACTAGTTAAGTCTACTGGTTAAGGCAAGAGTACTAGTTAAGGCTAGTTGTTAAGGCAAGGCTACTACTTAAGGGTACTAGTTAAGACAAGGGTACTAGTTCATGCTACTTGTAAAGGCCACTAGTTAAGGGTACTAGTAATGTAAGGGTACTAGTTAAGATTACTGGTTAAGGCAAGGGTACTAGTTCAGGTTACTAATTTAGGGTACCTTTCAAGGCAAGGGTACTATTCAAGGCTAGTTGTCTAGGCTACTGATCTATGCCACTAGTCTAGCTGACTAGTCCAGGTTACTAGTCTAGGCTATTACTTCAGCCTTCTCTTGTCTACTCTACTGCAGTCTACTTTTGTCTACCCTAGTCTACCCTATCATAAACTACCCTTCCCTAACCTCTTCTATTCTAATCGATTTGATTCTATTCAAAGCATTTCTATACGATTAGACGCAATTATACTTGAATCGGCTCGATTCAGCGTCATCAGCTCGATTCAGCTCGATTTGGCTAGAATCGCTTTGATTCAGCTCGTTTCGAATCGATTTGGCTCTGTTCATCCTTATTTGGCCCTATTCGGCTCGATTTGACTCTTTTCTAATCTATTTGTCTCTATTCGACTCCATTTGACTCCATTCTGCTCTATTCTGTTCTACCCTACCCTACTCTAATCTATTCTAGTGGATTCGATTCGACACAATTCGAAGCAATTTGACACGATTCGTCTCGTTTTGTTTTCATATGGCTCAATTCAGGTAGAACTGGCTCTATTCAGCTATGTCCTGCAGTATTTCACTCTATTCGACTCTATTCGACTTAATCCTATTCTACTCTTCTCTACTCCTCTGCTCTACCCTACTGTACTATACTTATTCTTTCTATTCTGTACTGTTTTATTAGATTCTATTCTACCCTCCCCGCCCCTCCCCTACCCTTATCTCATCTATTTGATTCAATTCAATTTGATGCATCTCCACAAGATTCGACGCGATTAAGCCTGAATCAGCTCGATTTGGTTCAATTCGGCTAGATTTGGCTCCATTTCACTCCATTCGGCTTGATTTGGCTTGAATTGCATCGATTCTGCTGGATTCTGCTCGATTAGGCCTTCTTTGGCCCTATTCTGTTCTATTCGGCTCTTTTCTACTCTATTCGTCTCTATCCGTCTCTATTTGACTCCATTCTATTCCATTCCACACCATTCTACACTATTCTCCTCTATTCTATTCTACCCTTCCCTACCCTAATCTATTCTAATTGATTTGATTTGATTTGAAACGAATCAAAGCAATTCAATGCGTTTTGTCTCCATTCAGCTCAATTCAGCTATGTTCTGCACCATTTGACTCTTTTCTACTGTATTCTATTTTGTTGTATTCTTTCTATTCTGTTCTGTTCTCTCCTATTCTGTTGTACTCTATTCCATTCTACCCTACCCAATCCTACTGCACCCCACCCAAACCTACCCTACTTTAATCTATTTGATTCAATTTGATTCAGTTCCACACGATTTGACGGGAATCGACGGGATTCAACGAGATTGGAAGGTATTTGATGGGATTCGAGGAGTTTTAATGAGATTCCATGCGATTTGACGTGATTCAGCAGAATTTTATGAGATTTGACACAATTCGAAGTTATTCGACGTGATACGATGCGATTTGCCGTGATTCGATGACATTCGTTGCAATTCGACACAATATGATGCAATTCGACCAGGTTTGACTCAAAATGATATGACTGTACGTGATTCGATGTGATTCGACGCTATTCAGTGACAATCGGTGCGATTCTCCTTGATTCAGATCGATTAGGTGCGATTCGGCACAATACGGCTTTTTTCGGCTGTATTCAGCTCCATTCAGCTGTATTCGTCTCTATTCGACTCTATTTGACGTCTACTCTTTTCCACTCTATTCTATTCTATTCCTTCTATTCTGTTCTAATCTCTTCTATTCTACTCTATTCTATTCTACCCTCCCCTTCTCTAATCTATACGTTTCGATTGGATTTGACGCATTTAACGCGATTCAACGTGATTAAGCTTGAATCGGCTCGATTCGGATAGATTTGGCTCTATTCGGCTCAATTATGCTCCATTTGGCTCGTGTTGGCTTCAATTGCTTCGATTCTGCTCAATTCGGCCTTATTTGGCCCTATTCTGCTCTATTCGACTCTTTTCTACTCTATTCGCCTCTATATGACTCCATTCTACTCCATTGTATTCATTCCACACCATAATACACTATTCGACTCTATTCTGCTCTACCCAACCCTACACCACTCTAAGTTAGTATAATCGATTTGACACGATCCCTGTCATTTCATCTCGATTTGGCTCTATTCAGCTCTGTTCAACTCTACTCTATTATACTCTAGTCTACTCTTCGCTATTCTATTGTACTGTTTCTATTCTGTTGTGTTCTACTCTACTCTACCCTACCCTACCTGAATCTCCCCTACTCTAATCTATTCAATTCGATTCAACGAATTTTGATGAGATTCGGGTCGAATCCATTTGATTCGTGTCCATTCAGCTCCATTTGGCTCGAGTAGTGTCGATTCAGCTTGATTAGGCTTGATTTGGCTGCATTAGGCTTGATTCACTGGATTCGGCTGCTTTTGGCTCATTTCAGCTCGATTCGACCTTCCTCGGCCCTGTTCGGCTCTATTCAGCTCTTTTCTATGCTATTCGACTCCATTCGATTCCATTGCACACCATTCTACACTATTCTAATCTACCCTACTCTAATTTACTGTAATCGATTCGATGGGATTCGATGTCATTTGTCTCATTTCCTCTCCATTTGGCTCAATTCGACTCTGTTCTACTCTACTCTACACTATTCTGCTCTGCTCTACCCTTTTCTACTCTATTTTATTGTATTCTTTCTATTCTCTTCTACTGTGTTCAATTTTATTCTACTCTATTCTACTGGATTCGATTCCATGCATTTCAATGGGATTCGGCTCAAATCGGCTCCATTGCATTCTAGTCGGCTCTGTTCATCTCTAATAGGCTCTATTCAGCTCTATTTGGCTCTATTAGACTCTACTCAAATCTATTATCTCTTATCGACTCTGTTCAACTCCATTCTACACCATTCTAATCCATCCTACTCTATGCTTCTCTATTCTATTTTATTGTACTTTACCCTACTCTAAAAAAAAATCTAGTCTATTCTAATTGATTGGATTTGATTTGACTTGAATCGATGTGATTCAATGCAATTCAACGGGATTTGACGCGATATGGCATGATTCCGTGGGATTCGGCCTGATTCATCTTGATTTCTATTGCTTCAGCTCTTTTTGGCTCTATTTGGCTGTATTCGGCAATATTCGAACTGTTCTACTCTACTCTTCTATATTCTACTCGACCATATTCTATTCTTTCTGTTCTGTTCTATCCTGTTCTGTTCTACTGCATTCTATTCTACCCTACCCTAACTTACCCTACTGTAATCTATTCTTTTCTATTCAAAACAATCAAACGGGATTTGACCTGATTCGTGCCGTATCTGCTCGATTCAGATCCTTTTTGGCCATTAAACTCGATTCGGTTCTACTCAGCCCTTTTCCACTCTATTCGGCTCTTTTCGGCAGTATTCAACTCTATTTGACTGTAGTCTACCCTACTCTATTCTTTCTGTTCTGTTCTAGTCTCCTCTATTCTATTCTACCCTACCCTACCCTAACCTTACCTGCCCTACACTAATCTCTTTGATACGATTCGACACAATTATATGCGATTTGTCATAATTCGTCTCGATTCACCTCGAATTTGCTCGATTCGGCTGTATTCAGCTCTGTTCAGCTCTTTTCAGCTCTATTCATCTTGATTTGACTCTATTCTACTGTACTTGGCTCTACTTAATTCTATTCTATTTCTATTGTGTTCTGTTTTGTTGTGTTCTGACCTCTCCTACCCTACCCTCCTCTTCTCTAATCTATTCAATTTGATTCAAGGCATTTTGACGCGATTCCATGTGATTAGGCATGAATCGGCTTGATTTAGCTCTATGTGGCTTCAATCAGGTCAATTCAGCTCGATTCAGCATAATTAGGCTTGATTCAACCTTATTCGGCTCTGTTCAGCTCTATTCAACTCTTCTACTTTATTCATCTCTATTTGGCTCCATTCGACTCCATTCCACACCATTCTACTCTGTTTGACTCCATTCTACACTATTCTATTGTATCCTATTCTGTTCTACCCTACCCTACTCTAATCTATTCTAAACGACTCGCTTCAATGTGATTTGTCTCGTTTCCTCTCCATTCGACTCGATTCAGCTCGAATTGGATCTATTCATCTCTATTCTGCACTACTCGGCTCTGACTATTCTTCTCTACTCAACTCTACTCCATTCTACTCTTTGTATTCTCTTCTCTTCTACTCTATGCTACTCTATTCTATTCTTCTGTGCACTACCCTACCAAATCCCAGCCTAACCTACACTATTCTAATGGGTTCAATTTAATTCGATTCCATTCAATTTCGACCTGATTTGACACAATTCGACGGGATTTGGTGAGATTCGACGGGTTTTGGTGGGATTTGATGGAATTCGACAAGATTCGATGCTATAGGATGCGATTAGGTGAGACTTGGCTCGATTTATTTCTGTTCATTTTGTTTGTCTCTATTTGGCTCGTCCCAGCTCCCTTCGGCTACATTCAGCTCGAATGTGGTCAATTCGACTCGATTCGGCTCGATTCGGGTCTATTTGGCTCTATGCAACTCTTTTCTAATCTATTCATCTCTGTTCGACTCCATTAGACTCCATTCCACACCATTCTACTCCATTCTACACTAGTCTATTCTATAGAACCCTACTCCACCCTTCCCTATCCTAATCTGTTCTTTTCTACTGTTGTATTCTATTCTCGCTTTCTATTTCCTCTATTCCATCCTATGCTACTCTACCATACCCTACACTAAACTAACCTACCCTGGCCAATGCTGTTCTAGTCTATTTTCTCTGTTCCAGCGTATACTACCCTACCCTACGTGACCCCACCACACCATACCCTACTACTTAGGGGTACTCAATAAGGACACTAATTAAGGGTACTAGTTGGGGCAAGGGTACTACTTAAGGCAAGGTTGGTAGTTTGGGCTACTAGTTAAGGCTAGGGTACTAGTTAAGGTTACTAGTAAAATCAATTGTACTAGTTAAGACATCTAGTTAAGGCAAGGCTATTAGTTAAGGTAAGAGGACTAGTTATGGCTACTAGTTAAGGCAAGGGCAGTAGTCAAGGCTACTAATTAAGGCAAGGGTACTAATTAAGGAAGGGTACTAGTTAAGACTGCTAGTTAAGGTAAGGTTACTAGTTGAGGCCAGGTTACTAGTTGAGAATATTAGTTAAGGGAAGGCTATTAGCTAAAGGTACTAGTAAGGCAAGGGTACTAGTTAAGACTACTAGCGAAGGCAAGAGTACTAGTTAATACAAGGGTACTAATTAAGGCTACTAGTTAAGCAACGGTAGTAGTACAGATTACTAACTTAGGGTACTTGTCAAGCCAAGGGTAGTATTCAAGGCTAGTAATCTAGGCTACTGGTCTTTGCCACTAGTCTAGCTGACTAGTCCAGCTTACTACTCTATGCTACTTCTCTAGCCTTCTCTTGCTGACTCTACTGTAGTCTACTTTCATCTACTCTTGCCTACCCTATCATAAACTACCCTACCCTAAGCTCTATTGTAATATATTCGATTCAATTTGATTCAAAGTATTTCAATGACATTGGACGCAATTATGCTTGAATCAGCCCTATTCGGCTCGATTCAACTCTTTTCTACTCTATTTGTCTCTATTCGACTGCATTTGACTCCATTCTACCCTATTCTATTCTACCGTACCCTACACTACTCTAATCTATTCTAATGGATTCGATTCGACGAAATTCGAAGCAATTCGACACGATTCGTCTCGTTTTGTTTCCATTTGGCTCGATTCGGCTAGAATTGGCTCTATTCAGCTATATCCTGCACTATTTAACCCTATTCAACTCTATTTGACTCAACTCTGCTCTACTCTTCTCTGCTCTACCTTACTGTACTATATTCTATACTTTCTATTCTGTCCTGTTCTATTCTATTCTACCCTCCTCTCCCCTCCTCTCACCTATTTGATTCGATTTCATTCTACGCATTTCCACGCGATTCGAGGCGATTAGGCTTGAGTCAGCTCGATTTGCTTTGAGTCGGCTCGATTTGGCTCCATTTCACTCCATTCGGCTCGATTTGGCTCTAATTGGGTCGATTCTGCTGGATTCTGCTCGATTAGGCCTTCTTTGGCCCTATTCGGCCCTATTCTGCTCTATTCGACTCTTTTCTACTCTATTCATCTCTATCCGTCTCTATTCTGCTCCATTCTATTCCATTCCACACCATTCTACACTATTCTCTATTCTATTCTACCCTTTCCTACTCTATTCTAATTGATTTTATTTGATTTGACCTGATTCAACACAATTCGTCTCGTTTTGTCTCCATTCGGCTCAATTCGGCTCTGTTCTGCACTATTTGACTCTATCCTTCTCTACTCTATTCTATCCTGTTGTATTCTTTCTATTCTGTTCCGTTCTGTTCTCTCCTATTCTGTTGTACTCTATTCTATTCTACCCTACCCAACCCTACTGCACCCCACCCAAACCTACCCTACTCTAATCTATTTGATTCAATTCAATTCAGTTCGACGCGATTTGACAGGATTTGACGGGATTCGACGAGTTCCGAAGGCATTCGACGGGATTCGAAGAGATTTGACCAGATTCTATGCTTGATTCAGCTCGATTAGGTGCGTTTTGGCACTATAGTGCTCTTTTCGGCTGTATTCAGGTCTATTCGTCTCTATTCGGCCTATTCGGCTCTATTCGACCCTACTCTTTTCCACTCTATTCTATTCCTTCTATTCTGTTCTAATCTCTTCTATTCTACTCTATCCTCGTCTACCCGTCTCTAATCTATATGTTTCGATTGGATTTGATGCATTTAACACGATTCGATGCGATTAAGCTTGAATCGGCTCGAATCGGATCGACTTGGCTCTATTTGGCTCAATTAGGCTCCATTCAGCTCGTTTTGGCTTGAATCGCTTCGATTCTGCTCGATTCGGCCTTATTCGGTCCTATTCTGCTCTATTTGACTCTTTGCTACTCTATTCACCTCTATTTGACTCCATTCTATTCATTTTACACCATTCTACACTATTCTACTCTATTCTGCTCTACCTTACCCTACACGACTCTAATTTAATCAATTTGACATGATCCCTCTCATTTCATCTCGATTCAGCTCTATTCAGCTGTATTCGACTCTATTATACTCTAGTCTACTCTTCTCTATTCTGTTGTTTCTATTATGTTCTGTTCTATTCTACTCCATTCTACCCTACCCTATAATAGCTACCCAACTCTAATCTATTCAAATCCATTTGATTGGATTTGATTGAACCCATTTTGACGCGATTCGGCTCGATTTGGCTCTATTGGAATCTATTCTATTCTACTCTAGTCCCCACTGCTCTACTCTAGCCTACTCTTTCCTGTATTCGTTCTGTATTGTTCTGTTCTACTCTATTCTGTTTTATTCTATTCTACTTGACCCTATTCTACCCTACCCTACCATACCCGAAACTCCCCTGCTCTAATCTATTTGATTCAATTCCACGAATTTTGACCCGATTCAGGTCGAATCGGTTCGATTCGTGTCCATTTGGCTCCATTTGGCTCGAATGGTGTCGATTCAGCTTGATTAGGCTCGATTCAGCTCCATTAGCCTCGATTCACTGGATTCGGCTCGATTTGGCTCAATTGAGCTCAATTCGGCCCTCTTCGGCACTATTCGACTCTATTCGGCTCCATTTGATTCCATTGCACAGTATTCTACTCCATTCTACACTATTTTACTCTACCCTACTCTAATTTGCTGTAATTGATTCGATGGGATTCTACACAATTTGTCTCGTTTCATCTCCATTTGGCTTGATTCAACTCTTTTTGACTCTGTTCTATTCTACTGTACGCTATTCTGTTCTGCTCTACCCTTTTCTACTCTATTCTATTGTATTCTTTCTATTCTCTTCTACTGTGTTCAATTCTATTCTACTCTATTCTATCCTACCCTACTCCAATCCATTCTACTGGATTCGATTCCACGCATTTCAATGGGATCCAGCTCAAAATGGCTCCATTGCACTCCATTCATCCCCCTTCAGCTCAAATCGGTTCGATTCAGCTCTAATCAGCTCCATTCCACTCTAGTCGGCTCTATTCGGCTCTAATACACTCTATTCAGCTCTTTTTGGCTGTATTAGACTCTTCAACTCTATTATCTCTTTTTGACTGGATTCAACTCCACTCAAGTCCGTTCTACACCATTCTACTCCATCCTACTCTATTCTTCTCTATTCTATTGTATTGTACTCTACCCTACTCTAGTCTATTCTAATCGATTGGGTTTGATTTGACTTGAATCAATGGGATTCAATGCAATTCTATGGGATTTGATGCAATATGGCAGGATTCCACGGGATTCAGAGTGATTCGTCTGGATTTCTATTGCTTTGGCTGATTTGGGCTCTATTTGGCTGTATTTGGCAATACTTGAGTCTATTGTACTCTACTCTTCTATACTCTACTCAACCTTATTCTGTTCTTTCAGTTCAGTTCTATGCTGTTCTGTTCTACTGCATTCTATTCTACCCTAACCTACCTTAACTTACCCTACTGTAATCTGTTCAATTCTACTGGACACACTTGAACGCGATTCGACCTGATTCCGGCCATAACAGCTCGATTCAGCTCCTTTCTGCTCCATTAGACTCAATTCGGCTCTACTCAGCTCTTTTCCGCTCTATTCGGCAGTATTCAACTCTATTTGACTGTAGTCTACTCTACTTTGTTCTTTCTATTCTGTTCTATTCTACTCTATTCTATTCTACCTTACCCTACCCTAACCTAGTTTGCCCTACACTAATCTATTTGGTTCGATTCGACACATTTCAACGCAATTCGAAATGATTCTTCAGCGTTCACCTCGAATTTGATCGATTTGGCTGTACTCAGCTCTGTTCGGCTCTTTTCAGCTCTATTCAACTCTATTTGACTCTATTCTACTGTATTCGACTCTACTTAATTCTATTCTATTCTTTCTGTTGTGTTCTGTTGTATTCTAACCTCTCCTACCCTACCCTCATCTACTCTAATCTATTCGATTCGATTCAATACGTTTTGAACCGATTCCATGTGATTAGGCTTCAATCAGCTTGATTTAGCTCTATTTGGCTTGAATCAGGTCAATTCGGCTCGATTCTGCTCGATTCAGCATAATTAGACTCGATTCCACCTTATTCGGCCCTGTTCGGCTCTATTCAACTCTTTTCTACTTTATTCTTCTCTATTTGGCTCCATTTGACTCCATTCCATACCACTCTACTCTGTTCTACTCCATTCTACACTATTCTACTCTATCCTTTTCTGTTTTACCCTACCGTAATCTAATATATTCTAATCGATTCAATGCATCGCGATTTGTCTCGTTTCCACTCCATTAGCCTTGATTCAGCTCAAATTGGATCTATTCACCTATATTCTGCACTACTTGACTCTGACTATTCTACTGTATTCAACTTTACTCTATTCTACTCTGTATTCTCTTCTGTTCTACCCTATGCTCCTCTATTCTATTCTTCTGTGCACTACGCTACCGAATCCCAGCCTAACCTAACCTACACTACTCTAATCTGTTCAATTTAATTCAATTCTATTTAATTCGACCCAATTTGACACAATTCGATAGGATTTGGTGAGATTCTATGAGATTCAACGGGTTTTGGTGGGATTTGATGGAATTCGTCGAGATTCGATGCAATAGGATGCAATTAAGTGCGATTTGGCTCGATTTAACTCGGCTCATTTTGTTTGTCTCTATTTGGCTCGTTTCAGCTCCAGTAAGCTACATTCAGCTCGAATCTGGTTGATTCGACTTGATTCGGCTCGGTTTGTCTCCATTCGGCTCGATTCAGCTTGATTCTGCCCTATTTGGCCCTATTCTGTGCTATTTGGCTCTATTCAACTCTTTTCTACTCTATTCATATCTGTTTGACTTCATTAGACTCCATTCCACACCATTCTACTCCATTCTACACTATTCTATTCTACAGAACCCTACCCCATCCTACCCTATCCTAATCTAGTCTGTTCTTTTCTATTCTGTTGTATTCTATTCTCCTTTTTTATTTTCTCTATTCCATCCTATGCTACTCTACCATACCCTACACTAAACTAACCTACCCTGACCTATGCTATTCTACTCTATTTTATTCTATTTTCTCTGTTCCACCATATGCTACCCTACACTACGCTACCCCACCGTACCATACTCTACTCCTTAAAAAAAAAAAAAAACTTAGGGGTACTCAATAAAGGTACTAATTAAGGGTACTCAATAAAGGTACTAATTAAGGGTACTCGTTTGGGCTAGGGTACTACTTAAGGCAGGGGTACTAGTTCAGACTACTAGTTAAGGCAGGGGTACTAGTTAAGGCTACTAGTTAAGGCAAGATTACTAGTTAAGGCTACTATTTAAGGCAATGGTACTAGTTAAGGCCAGGGTGCTGATTAAGGCTACCAGTTAAGGCAAGGCTACTAGTTAAGGCTACGAGTTAAGGGTACTAGTTAAGGTGAGGGTACTAGTTAAAAGTACTAGTAAGGCAAGGGTACTAGGTAAGGCAAGAGTACTAGTTCAGAATACTAATTTAGGGTACTTGTCAAGGCAAGGGTTGTATTCAAGGCTAGTTGTCTAGGCTACTGTTCTATGCCACTAGTCTAGCTGACTAATCCACCTTACTAGTCTAGGCTACTACTCTAGCCTTCTCTGGGCTACTCTACTGTAGTCTACTTTCGTCTACCCTTGTCTAGCCTATGTTAAACTATCCTACCCTAACCTCTTCTGATCTATTCGATTTGATTCGATTCAAAGCATTTCAATGCGATTGGACGCGATTATGCTTCAATCAGCCCTATTAGGCTCGACTCGACTGTTTTCTACTCTGTCTCTATTCGACTCCATTCTACTCCATTCTGTTCTACCCTACCCTACTCTAATGGATTCGATTCGACGTGATTTCAAGCAATTCGACGCGATTCATCTCGTTTTGTTTCCATTGGGCTCGATTTGGCTAGAATTGGCTCTATTCTGATATATCCTGCACTATTTGACTCTATTTCAGCTCAATCCCACTCTACTCTCCTCTGCTCTACCTACTGTACTATATTCTATCCCTTCTATTCTGTCCTGTTCTATTCTAGTCTACCCTCCCCACCCCTTCTCTAATCTATTTGATTCGATTCAATTCGATGCATTTCCACGCGATTCGACGCGATTAGGCTTAAATCAACTCGATTCGGTTCGATTTGGCTCCATTTCACTCCATTCGGCTGTAGTTCGGTTGAATTGCATCAATTCTGCTGGATTCTCCTCGATTAGGCCTTCTTTGGCCCTATTCAGCCCTATTCTGCTCTGTTCAACTCTTTTCTACTCTATTCATCTCTATCCGTCTTTATTCGACTCCATTCTATTCCATTCCACACCATTCTACACTATTCGCCTCTATTCTATTCTACCCTTCCCTACCCTAATCTATTCTAATTGATTCGATTTGATTTCACCCGATTCGAAGTGATTCAACGTGATTCGTCTTGGTTTGTCTCCATCGGCTCTGTTCTGCACTATTTGAATCTATTCTATTCTGTTGTATTCTTTCTATTCTGTTCTGTTCTCTCCTATTCTGTTCTACTCTATTCTATTCTACCCTACCCAACCCTATTGCACCCCACCCAAACCTACCCTACTTTAATCCATTTGATTCAATTCGATTCAGTTTGTGGTGATTTGACAGTATTCAATGAGATCCAAAGGCATTTGACGAGATTTGAAGAGATTCCATGCAATTCGACGTGATTCAGTAGAATTCTATAAGATTTGATGCAATTCGAAGTTATTCAATGTGATATGACGCTATTCAGTGACGGTGCGATTCTGCTTGATTCAGCTCGATTAGGTGAGTTTCGGCACTGTACGGCTATTTTCGGCTCTATTCAGCTCCATTCAACTCTATTTGTCTCTATTCAGCCTATTTGGCTCTATTCGACCCCACTCTTTTTCACTCTATTCCTTCTATTCTGTTCTAACCTCTTCTTCTCTACTCTATTCTATTCTACCCTACCCTTCTCTAATTTTATGTTTCAATTGAATTTGATGTATTTAACGTGATTCGATGCAATTAAGCTTGAATCGGCTCGATTCGGATCAATTTGGCTCAGTTAGGCTCCATTCGGCTCGTTCTGGCTTGATTGCTTCAATTCTGCTCGATTCGGCCTTATTTGGCCCTATTCTGCTCTATTCGACTCTTTTCTACTCTATTCGTCTCTATTTGACTCCATTCTATTCATTCCACACCATTCCAGTCTACACTCTTCTGCTCTACCCTACCCTACACTACTCTAATTTACTCTAATCGATTAGACGCAATTCCTCCCATTTCGTCTCCATTTGGCTCTATTCAGCTCTATTATACTCCAGTCTACTCTATTGTACTCTTCTCTATGCTATTGTATTGTTTCTATTCTGTTCTGTTCTCTTCTACTCTATTCTACCCTACCCTATGCTACCCAACTCTATTCTAACCCATTTAATTGGATTTGATTCAACCCATTTTGAAACACTTCGGCTTCATTTGGCTCTGTTCGAATCTATTCTACTCTACTCTATTCCCCTCTACTCTACTCTAGCCTACTCTTTTCTGTATTTGATCTGTATTGTTCTGTTCTCTTCTATTCCATGCTATTCTATTCTACTCTATTCTACCCTACCCTACCCTACCTGAACCTCCCCTACTCTAATCTATTCAATTCGATTGGACGAATTTTGACGCGATTCGGGTAGAATCAGTTCCATTCGTGTCCATTCGGCTTCATTTGGCTCGAATAGTGTTGATTCAGCTTGATTAGGCTCGATTCGGCTCCATTAGTCTTGATTCACTGGATTCAGCTCGATTTGGCTCAATTCAGCTCGATTCGGCCCTCTTCGGCCCTATTTGACTCTCTTCGGCTCTTTTCTACTCTATTTGACTCCATTCGATTCCATTGCACACCATTGTACTCCATTCTACACTATTCTAATCTACCCTACTCAAATTTACTGTAATTGATTTGATGGGATTTGACGCAATTTGTCTCGTTTTGTCTCCATTTTGGCTCAATTCAACTCTATTCGACTCTGTTCTACTCTAGTCTACACTATTCTGCTCTGCTCTACCCTTTTGTACTCTATTCTTTCTATTCTCTTGTGCTGTGTTCAATTCTATTCTACGCTATCGTATCCTACCCTACTCTAATCTATTCTACTGGATTTGATTCCTCACATTTCGATGCAATTCGGCTCAAATCGGCTCCATTGCACTCCATTCATTCCCCTTTGGCTCAGATCAGTTCGATTCAGCCTCTATCAGCTACATTCAGCTCTAGTCGGTTCTATTCGGCTCTAATAGGCTCTGTTCAGCTCTGTTCAGTTCTATTAGACTCTAGTCAACTCTATTATCTGTTTTGACTCCATTCGACTCCATTCAACTCCATTCTACACCATTCTACTCCATCCTACTCTATTCTTCTCTATTGTATTGTACTCTAGTCTATTCTAATTTATTGGATTTGATTTGACTTGCAACGATGGGATTCAATGCAATTCGACATGATTTGGCACGATTCCACGGTATTCAGAGCCATTCGTCTTGATTTCTATCACTTCAGCTCTTTTTGGCTCTATTCGGCAATATTCAACTCTATTCTACTCTACTCTATTCTATTCTTTCAGTTCTGTTTTGTTCTATCCTGTTCTGTTCTACTGCATTCTATCCTACCCTACCCTAACTGACCCTACTGTAATCTGTTCGATTCTATTGGACACGCTTGAACACGATCCGAACTGATTCGGGTCGTATCGGCTCAACTCAGCTCCTTTCTGCTCCATTAGACTCGATTCGGTTCTACTCGGCCCTTTTCCACTCTATTCAGCTCTTTTGAGCAGTATTTGATTCTAGTCTACTCTACTCTTTCTGTTCTATTCTACTCTATTCTATTCTACCCTACCCTACCCTAACCTTACCTGCCCTACACTAATCTATTTGATTCAATTCGACACAATTCAACTCGATTCAACATGATTCACCTCGAATTTGGCCAATTCGGCTGTATTCAGCTGTTTGGCTCTATTCAACTCGATTTGACTCTGTTCTACTGTACTCGACTCTACTTAATTCTATTCTATTCTTTCTATTGTGTTCTGTTCTGTTGTGTTCTAGTCTAACCTCTCCTACCCTACCCTCCTCTACTCTAATCTATTTGATTCGATTCAATGCATTTTGACGCGATTCCATGTGATTAGGCTTGAATCGGTTTGACTTAGCTCTATTTGGCTTGAATCGTGTCAATTCGGCTCTATTCTGCTCCATTCAGCATAATTAGGCTTGATCCAAACTTATTCGGCCCTGTTCGGCTCTATTCAACTCTTTTCTACTTTATTCGTCTCTGTTTGGCTCCATTCCACTCTGTTCGACTCCATTCTACACTATTCTATTATGTTCTACCCTACCCTACTCTAATTTATTCAATCGTATTCTTCTGTGCCCTACCCTACCGAATCCCAGCAAAACCTTCACTACTCTAATCTGTTCAATTTAATTTGATTCCATTCAATTCGACCCGATTTGACACAACTCGATGGGATTCGGTGAGAAAAACACAAGATCCGACGGGTTTCGGTGGGATTTGATGGAATTCGACGTGATTCAATCCAATAGGATGCGAGTAGGTGCGATTTGGCTCGATTTAGCTAGGCTCATTTTGTTTGTCTCTATTTGGCTCGTTTCAGCTCCATTCAGCTAGAATCTGGTCGATTTGACTCGATTTGGCTCGATTCGGCTCTATTCAGCTCGATTCAGCCCTATTTGGCCCTAACCGGCACTATTCGCCTCTGTTCAACTCTTCTAATCTATTCATCTCTGTTCAACTCCATTAGACTTCATTCCACACCATTCTACTCCATTCTATTCTATAGAACCCAACCCCACCCTACCCTATCCTAATCTAGTCTGTTCTTTTCTATTCTGTTGTATTCTATTCTCATTTTCTATTTTCTCAATTCCATCCTATGCTACTCTACCATACCTCACACTAAACTAACCTACCCTGACCTATGCTGTTCTATTCTATATTCTCTGTTCTACCGTATGCTACCCTACCCTATGCTACCCCACTATACCGTACCCTACTACTTAGGGGTACTCAATAAGGGTACCAATTAAGGTTACTAGTTCAAGTAAGGGTACTACTTAAGGCAAGAGTATTAATTCATGTTACTAGTTCAGGCCAGGGTACTAGATAAGGGTACTAGTTAAGGCAAGGAAACTAGTTAAGGCTACTAGTTAAGGCAAGGGTAGTAGTTGAGACTACTAGTTAATGCAAGGGTACTAGATAAGACCAGGGTACTAGTTAAGGATACTAGGTAAGGCAAGGGTAATAATTAAGTGCACTAGTAAGGCAAGGTCACTTGTTAAGACTACTAGTTAAGGCAAGGGTACTAGTTAAGTGTGCTAGTAACTCAAGGGTACTACTTAAGACTACTAGTTAAGGCAAGGGTACTAATTAAGTCTACTAGTTAAGGCAAGATACTAGCTCAGGGTACTAGTCAAGGCAAGGGTACTAGTTAAAGCAAGGGTACTAGCTAAGACTACTAGTTAAGGCAAGGGTTCTAGTTCAGATTACTAATTTAAGGTACTTGTCAAGGTTAGTTGTCTAGGCTACTGATCCATGCCACTGGTCTAGCTGACTAGTCCAGCTTACTAGTCTAGGCTACTACTCTAGCCTTCTCTTGTCTACTCTAGTCTAGTTTCGTCTACTCTAGTCTACCCTATCATAAACTACCCTACCCTAACCTGTTCTAATCTATTCGCTTTGATTCTATTCAAAGCATTTCGATGCGATTGGACGCGATTATGCTTGAATCGGCTCGATTCGGCTCGATTCGGCACCATCAGCTCGATTCAGCTTGATTTGGATCGAATATCTTCGATTCAGCTTGTTTCGACTCGATTCGGCTCAATTCAGCCTTATTAGGCCCTATTGGCTCGATTCGACTCTTTTCTACTCTATTTTTCTCTATTCAACTCCATTTGACTCCATTCTACTGCATTTTACTCTATTCTGTTCTACCCTACCCAACTCTAATCGATGCTAATGGATTTGATTCGACGCGATTCAAAGCAATTCGACTCGATTCGTCTTGTTTCGTTTCTATTTGGCTCTATTTGGCTAGAATTGGCTCTATTCAGCTATATCCTGCACTGTTTGACTCTATTCGACTCATTTCTACTTTACCGCTCTCTGCTCTACCCTACTGTACTATATTCTATTCCTTCTATTCTGTCCTGTTCTATTCTAGTCTACCCTCCCCGCCCAACCCCTACCCTTCTCTAATCTATTTGATTCGATTCGATTCGACGCATTTCCACGCGATTCGACGCGATTAGGCTTGAATCAGCTCGATTCGCTTCGAATCAGCTCGATTTGGCTCCATTTCACTCCATTCGGCTCGATTTGGCTCGAATTGCATCGATTCTGCTGGGTTAGGCCTTCTTTGGCCCTATTCGGCCCTATTCTGCTCTATTTGACGCTTTTCTACTCTATTCATCTCTATCCGTCTCTTTTCGACTCCATTCTATTCCTTTCCACACCATTCTACACTATTCTCCTCTATTTTATTCTACCCTTCCCTACCCTAATCTATTCTAATTGATTCGATTGGATTTGACCTGATTCGAAGTAATTCAAAGCAATTCGTCTCATTTTGTCTCCATTCGCCTATGTTCTGCACTATTTAACTCTATTCTACTCTACACTATTCTGTTGTATTCTTTCTATTCTGTTCTGTTCTCTCCTATTCTGTTGTACTCTATTCTATTCTACCTTACCCAACCCTACTGCACCCCACCCAAGCCTACCCTACTTTAACCTATTTGATTCAATTCGATTCAGTTCAACGAGATTTGACAGGATTCGACGAGGTCTGAAGGCATTCGAAGGGATTCAAAGAGATTTGACGAGATTCCATGTGATTCAACGTGATTTAGCAGAATTCTATGAGATTTGATGTAATTTGAACTTATTCGACGTGATATGATGCAATTCGCCATGATTCGACGACGTTCAACACATTTTGACGCGATACGAAGCGATTCGACCTGGTTTGATGCAAAACAAGGTGATTCGGTGCGATTCGACATGATTCGACTCTATTTGGGGATGGTCAGTGAGAGTCTCCTTGATTCAGCTTGATTAGGTGCGATTTTTCGACTGTACGCTGCTCCATTCAGCTCTATTCATCTCTATTTTCTCTATTCTGCTCTATTCGACTCTATTTGACCCTACTTTTTTCCACTCTATTCTGTTCTAATCTCTTGTATTCTACTCTACTCAATTCTACCCTCCTCTAATCTATACGTTTGGATTGGATTTGACACATTTAATGCGATTCGATGTGATTAAGCTTGAGTCGGCTCGATTCTGATCAATTTGACTCTATTCGGTTCAATTAGGCTCCATTCGGCTCGTTTTGGCTTGAATCACTTCAGTTCTACTCGATTCCACCTTATTCGGCCCTGTTCTGCTCTATTCGACTCTTTTCTACCCTTTTCATCTCTATTTGACTCCATTCTATTCATTCCACACCATTCTATTCTACTCTCTTCTGCTCTACCCTACCCTACACCACTCTAATTTACTCTAATCGATTTGACGCGATTCCTCTCATTTCGTCTCCATTCGGCTCTCATTTCGTCTCCATTCGGCTCTATTCAGCTCTATTCGACTCTATTATACTCCAGTCTACTCTATTGTACTCTAGTCTACTCTTCTCTATGCTATTGTATTTTTTCTATTCTGTTCTGTTCTATTCTACCCTACCCTATGCTACCCAACTCTAATCAATTCTAATCCACTTGATAGGATTTGATTGAACCCATTTCGACGCGATTTGGCTCGATTTTGCTCTATTTGACTCTGTTCGAATCTATTCTACTCTATTCTCCTCCACTTTACTCTAGCTTATGCTTTTCTGTATTCTTTCTGTATTGTTCTTTACTATTCTATTCTGTTCTACGCTATTCTACTCTACTCTATTCTACCCTACCCTACCATACCTGAACCTCCACTACTCTAATCTATTCAATTCAATTCAACGAATTTTGGTTCGATTCAGGTCGAATCGGTACGATTCGTGTCCATTCGACTCCATTTGCCTTGAATAGTGTCAATTCGGTTCCTTAGGCTCGATTCGGCTCCATTAAGCTCAATTCACTGGATTCGGCTCGATTTGGTTCAATTCAGCTAGATTTGGTCCTCCTCGGGCTTTTAGGCACTCTTCGGCTCTATTCTACTCTTTTCTACTCTATTTGACTCCATTCGATTCCATTGCACACCATTCTACTCAATTCTACACTATTCTACTCTACCCTACTCTAATTTACTGTAATTGATTCAATGGGATTCGACGCGATTTGTCTCGTTTCGTCTCCATTTGGCTCGATTCAACTCTGTTCTACTCTATTCTACTCTACACTATTCTGCTCTGCTCTACCATTTTCTACTCTATTCTATTGTATTCTTTCTATTCTCGTCTACTGTGATCAATTCTATTCTACTCTATTCTATCCTACCCTACTCTAAGCTATTCTGTTGGATTCCATTCCATGCATTTCGATGCGATTTAGTTCATATCAGCTCCATTGCACTCCATTCACTCCCCTTTGGCTCAAAAAGTTTCGATTCATCTCTAATCGGCTCCATTCGACTCTAGTCAGTTCTATTCGGCTCTAATAGGCTCTATTCAGTTCTATTAGACTCTACTCAACTCTATTATCTCTTTTCGACTCCATTCAACTCCATTCTACTCCATGCTACTCTACTGTTCCCTATTGTATTGTATTGTACTCTACCCTATTCTAGTCTATTCCAATCGATTGGATTTGATCTGAGTTGCATCGATGGGATTCGACGCGATACGGCACGATTCCACGGTACTCGGTGCCATTCGTCTTGATTTCTATCGCTTCGGCTCTTTTTGTCTCTATTTGGCTGTATTTGTCTCTATTCGGCAATATTCGACTCTATTCTACTCTACTCGTCTATACTCTACTTGACCGTGTTCTATTCTTTCGGTTCTGTTCTGTTCTATCCTGTTCTCTTCTACTGCATTCTATTCTACCCTACCCCTACCCTAACTTACTCTAATCTGTTCGATTCTATTGGACACACTTGAACACGATTTGGCCTGATTCAGGTCATATCGGCTCGATTCAGCTCCTTCCCACTCCATTAGCCTCGATTCGGTTCTACTCAGCTCTTTTCCTCTCTATTCGGCTCTTTTCGGCAGTATTTGACTCTATTTCACTCTAGTATACTTTATTCTTTCTGTTCTGTTCTAGTCTACTCTATTCTATTCTACCCTACCCTACCCTAACCTTACCTGCCCTACACTAATCTATTTGATTCTATTCGACACATTTCCTCGCGATTCGACATGATTCGTCTCGATTCACCTCGAATTTGGTCAATTCGGCTGTATTCAGCTCTTTTCAGCTCTATTCAACTCGATTTGAGTCTAATCTACTGTACTCGACTCTACTTAATTCTATTCTTTCTATTGTGTTCTGTTCTATTCTAACCTCTCCTACCCTACCCTCCTCTACTCTATTCGATTCGATTCAATGCATTTCGACACGATTCCATGTGATTAGGCTTGAATCGGCTTGATTTAGCTCTATTTGGCTTGAATCGGGTCAATTCGGCTCGATTCTGCTCCATTTAGCGTAATTAGGCTCGATCGAACCTTATTCAACCCTCTTTGGCTCTATTCAACTCTTTTCTACTTTATTCGTTTCTATTTGGCTCCATTCAACTCCATTTCACACCATTCTACTCTGTTCGACTCCATTCTACACTATTCTATTGTATCCTATTCTGTTCTACCCTACCCTAATCTGTTCTAATTGATTCGATTCATTGTGATTTGTCCCGTTTCCTCTCCATTCAACTCGATTCAGCTCAAATTGCATCTATTCATCTATATTCTGCACTACTCGACTCTGACTATTCTACTCTACTCAACTCTACTCCATTCTACTCCTTGTATTCTCTTCTCTTCTACTCTATTCTATTCTTCTGTGCCTTACCCTACCGAATCCCAGCCTAACCTACACTATTCTAATGGGTTCAATTTAATTCGATTCCATTCAATTCGACCTGATTTGACACAGTTCGACGGGATTCGGTGAGATTCCACGAGATTCGACGGGTTTTGGTAGAATTTTATGGAATTCGAAGAGATTTGATGCAGTAGGATGCGATTAGGTGTGATTTGGCTCGATTTAGCTCAGCTCATTTTGTTTGTCTCTATTTGGCTCGTTTCAGCTCCATTCAGCTCGAATGGGGTCGAATCGACTTGATTCGGCCCAATTCGTCTCCATTCGGCTTGATTTGGCCCTATTTGGCCCTATTCGGCGCTATTCAGCTCTATTCAACTCTTTTCTACTCTATTCATCTCTGTTCGACTCCATTAGACTCCATTCCACACCACTCTACACTATTCTATTCTACAGAACCCTACCCAACCCTACCCTGTCATATTGAGTCTGTTCTTTTCTATTCTGTTGTATTCTATTCTCGTTTTCTATTTTCTCTATTCCACCCTATGCTGCTCTACCTTTTCTATTCTGTTGTATTCTATTCTCGTTTTCTATTTTCTCTATTCCACCCTATGCTACTCTACCATACCCTACATCAAATTAACCTCCCCTGACCTATACCATTCTATTCTATTTTATTCTTTTTTGTCTGTTCCACCGTATGCTGCCCTACACTATGCTACCTCACCGTATCATACCCTACTATTTAGGGGTACTAAATAAGGGTACTAATTAAGGGTACTAGTTCGGCCAAGGGTACAACTTAAGGCAAGGGTACTAGTTCAGGCTACTAGTTAAGGTCAGGGTACTAGTTAAGGCAAATTTCTAGTTGACTACTAGTTAAGGCAAGGGTACTAGTTAAGGCAAGAGTACTAGTTAAGACTACTAGTTAAGGCGAGGCTATTAGTTAAGATTCAGCTTGATTTGGCTCAAATCGCTTTAATTCAGCTCTTTTTGACTCGATTCAGCTCAGTTCAGCCTCAGTCAGCCCCATTCGGCTTGATTCGGCTCTTTTCTACTCTATATTTCTCTATTCGACTGCATTTGACTCCATTTTACTCCTTTCTACTCTATTCTGTTCTACCCTATCCTACTGTAATCGATGCTAATGGATTCGATTCGACGCGATTCGAAGCAATTCAATGCGATTCATCTCGTTTTGTTTCCATTAGGCTCAATTCAGCTAGAATTGGCTCTATTCAGCTATATCCTGCACTATTTGACTCTATTCGACTCAATTCTACTCTACTCTTCTCTGCTCTACCCTACTGTACTATATTCTATTTTTCTATTCTGTACTGTTCTATTCTATTCTACCCTCCCTGCCCCCCACCCTTCTCTAATCTATTTGATTCATTCGATGAGACGCATTTCCACGCGATTCGACGCGATTAGACTTGAATCAGCTCGATTCGCTTCAAATCGGCTCTATTTGGCTCCATTTCACTCCATTCGGCTATATTTGGCTCGAACTGCATCGATTCTGCTGGATTCTGCTCTATTAGGCCTTATTTGGCCCTATTCTGCCTATTCAACTCTTTCCTACTCTATTCATCTCTATCCGTTTCTATTCGACTGCATTCTATTCCATTCCACACTATTCTCCTCTATTCTATCCTACCCTTCCCTATCATAATCTATTCTAATTGATTCCATTTGATTTGGCCCGATTCGAAGCGATTCAATGTGATTCATCTCGTTTTGTCTCCATTCGGCTCAATTCGGCTATGTTCTGCACTATTTGACTCTATTCTACTCTACTGTATCCTATTCTGTTGTATTCTTTCTATTCTGTTCTGTTCTCTCCTTTTCTGTTGTACTCTATTCTATTCTACCCTATCCAACCCTACTGCACCTCACCCAAACCTACCCTACTTTCATCTATTTGACTCAATTCGATTCAGTTCAATGTGATTTGACAGAATTTGACGGGATTCCGAGAGATCCGAAGGCATTCGAAGGGATTCGAAGAGATTTGACCAGATTCTATGCAATTCGATATGATTCAGCAAAATTCTATGAGACTTGACGCAATTCAAAGTTATTTGACATGATACGATGCGATTCGCTGTGATTCAACAACATTCGATGCGATATGAAGCGATTCGGCCTGGTTTGATGCAAAACGATGTGATTCGATGGTATTCGGCGACTGTGCGATTCTGCTTGATTCAGCTCGATTAGTTGCGATTCAGCACTATGCGGCTCTTTTCAGCTGTATTCAGCTCTATTCGTCTCTATTCGGCTTATTTGGCTTTATTCGACTGTATTCGACCCTACTCTTTTCCACTCTATTCTATTCTATTCCTTCTATTCTGTTCTAATCTCTTTTATTCTACTCTATTCTACCCTCCCCTCCCCTTCTCTAATCTATACATTTCTACTGGATTTGATGCTTTTAAAGCGATTCGACGCAATTAAGCTTGAATCGGCTCGATTTGGATCGGTTTGGCTCTATTCGGCTCAATTAGGCTCCATTCAGCTCGTTTTGGCTTGAATCGCTTCGATTCTGCTCGATTCGGCCTTATTTGGGCCTATTCTGCTCTATTCAACTCTTTTCTACTCTATTCGTCTCTACTTGACTCCATTCTACTCCATTCTATTCATTCCACACCATTGTATGCTATGCTACTCTATTCTGCTCTACCTTAACCTACACCACTCTAATTTACTCTAATCGATTCGACGCAATTCCTCTCATTTCGGCTCTATTATACTCTAGTCTACTCTATTGTACTGTAGTCTACTCTTCTCTATTCTATTGCATGATTTCTATTCTGTTCTATTTCTATTCTGCCTTGCCGTGCTGTGCTGTTCCCTGCCATGCCGTGCCCTGCCGTCCCGTCCCCTCCGCTCCCCTCCCCTGCTCTGCCCTGCCCTGATTTTCAGCGCGAATTGGCATGAATCAATGCAATTTTACCCAATTTGATGCCATTTGGCGCGATTCGACTTGATTCAACTAGATTCTATTCTATTTTTCTAATCTCTCTGTTCCACCGTTTGCTACCCTACCCTACCCTGCCCTAGTCTTTTCTTTTCTATTCTATTCTCTGTATTCCACCCTATGCTACCCCACCATATGCTACCCTAGCATGTGCTACACCTACCCTACCCTATCCTACCCTACCATACCCTACCCAATGAGTCAAGTCAAGTCTACTAGTCAGGGCTAATTTCACTCAGCATAATGTTTTCCAGATTTGTCCATGTTATGAAATGTTTCACAGATTCATCACTGTTCATTATCAATGCATAATGTCCCATTGCATGACTATGCCATAATTTATTCATCCCTTCATCTGTTGATGGGTACCTTAGTTGCTTCCATCTGTTTGCTATTGTAAACAGAGTTTCAGTGAACATGGGTATGCATATATCTGTTCGCGTAAAGGCTCTTATTTCTCTAGGATATATTCCAAGAAGTGGGATTGCTGGATCATATGGTATTTCTATTTCTAGCGTTTTTAAGGAAGTGCCAAATCAATTTCCAAAGTGGTTGTACCATTTTACTTTCCCACCAGAAGTGTATAAGTGTTCCAATATCTCCACAGCCTCTCCAACATTTACTGTTTTGTGTCTTTTGGATTAAACCACTATTGTTGGAGTGAGATGAAATCTCATTGTAGTTTTGATTTGCATTTCTCTAGTGACTAATGATCTTGAGCATTTCCTCATGTATCTGTTAGTTACCCTTCTTTAGTGAAGTTTCTGTTCATATCTTTTACCCATTTTTTAAATTAGGTTATTTGTCTTTTTGTAGTTGAGTTTCTGCAGTATCACGTAGATTTTAGAGATCAGGCACTGATCAGAAATTTCATAGCTAAAAACTTTTTCCCAGTCTGTAGGTAATCTTTTTACTCTTTTGATGACGTCTTTGAATGAGCATAGGTGTTTGATTTTTAGGAGCTCCCAGTTATCTAGTTTTTCATCTGCATTTTTAGTAATGTTTTGTATACTGTTTATGCCATGTATTAGGGGTCTTAACGTTGTCCTTTTTTTTCTTCCAGTGGGATGCAGACCCCAAATTCTCATAAGAAGATCAGATGTAACAGTCTGACTGAGACTAAAAGGACTCCAGTGGTCATGGCCCCCAGATCTTCTCTTGGCCCAGGACAGGAACCATTCCCAAAGCCAACTCTTCAGACAGGGATTGCACTGGACAATGGGATGGAGAGGGATGCTGGAGAGGAGTGAGCTTCTTGGATCTGGTGGACATCGGAGACTATGTTGGCATCTCCTGCCTGGAGGGGAGATGAGAGGGTGGAGAGGGTTAGAAGCTGGAGAAATAGACACAAAAAGAGAGAGTGGATGGAGGGAACACGCTGTCTCATTAGCAGGAGACAAATTGGCAGTAGGTAGCAAGGTGTATATAAGTTTTTGTATGAGAGACTGACTTGATTTGTAAACTTTCACTTAAAGAACAATAAAAATTAAAAAAAAAGATTGAAAAAAAGTCTGTGAGTCATCATCAAGATACTCCATTCATCTCACCCTTTCAGGAGCAAGGAAGAATGAAGAAAACTAAAAATACAAGGGAAAGATTAGTCCAAAGAACTAATGGACCACATCTACCATGGCCTCCACCAGACTTAGTGCAGTAAAAATACTTGGTGCCTGGCTACCACCACTGGCTGCTCTGATAGGGATCACAATAGAGAGTTTTGGACACTCCTGAAGAAAAATGTAGAAAAATATTCTAACTCACAAAAAATACCAGACTTACTGGCCTGGCAGATTGCAGAAACCCCGAGTGTATGGCCCCCAGGCACCCATTTAGCTCAGTAAAGAAGTCACTCCTGAGGTTCACCCTTCACCCAAAGATTAGACAGACCCACGAAACAAAATGAGACTAAAGGGGCACAACAGCCAAGGGGCAAGGACTGGAAGGCAGGAGGCTGCAGGAAAGGCAGCAATAGGGATGAGATGGGACAGTGTTGACATGTTGTGGTGTTGGTAACCAATGTCATAAAACAATATATGTATTAGCTGTTTAATGAGAAGCTAGATTGTTCTGTAAGCCTTCATCTAAAGTACAATAAAAAACAAAGGTGGAAACAATCCAAGTGTCTATCAAAAGATATTGAATATGCAATATGTGACATAAAGATACGTGTGATATGTTGCAGCCATAAAGAGCGACGATGTTCTATTATTTGTAATAAATTGATGGACCTTGAATAGATTCTTCTGAGTGAAATAACTGAAATCCCAAGAACAATTACTGCATGATCCCACTTATATGAAAATCTACAGTAAGCAAAATACACTGTAGATTAAAGGCTAGGACGGTTGGAGGCAAAAAAGCATGGGGAGTAATTGTTAAAAACAAAATAACAGCAACAAAATGAATACTCCTAACCAAATGAAAAGGAACCTACGAAATATTGTATTTAAACTAGGTGATATTTTACTATACAAAGGCAAGCCAACCACCATTCTGCCAACAAAAGAGCACATAAAAACTATAAAACGGAGTCGTCATGTTGGAAATAACATACACAGCAGGCTGGTTAGGCTACAAGTAATCCATCTGTACTACAGAGAAGCAGTCACTGGATCATTCCAGAAAGAGGTGGCAGTATATTTTTGGGCAGTAGAATCCACTAAAAGGAAGGAGACTCAACATAAGGTGCAGCAATCCTTGGGTGGGTACAAGTGAGGTAGGAGGCCTGTGTGGAGTCAACTGGGGTCCATAATGGTCACCTGATACCCTATGGTGTGTTTGTAGCTGCACATTAAAAAAATAATCATGGGGGAAAATAAAGAAGGTCAGGTCACCCTATCAGAAAAACAGAACGCTAACATGAGCTTCCCAGTGCCAGCAGCATCCTAATGGCTTCAGAAAAGAAAGGAGTCAGGAAAGTAAGAGTCATTTCTATTCACGGGTGGGCTTCCCCATGCTCTCTAGATCCACCCTCCCCACCCTCTCTCGGGGCCAGTGCTTCCCCCTGCCCTCCCTTGTCACTTATCTGACCCTAACCCTTGCTTTACTTCTTCCACTCCCACTGAACTGGCACCAAGCCTACCAGAGAAAGTGGAGATCAGCACCAAGAGATGAGACACACCACAGAAAGTGAATACATTCTCTCCTTGGGGTACTAAGGCCTCCTGTGACAGAAGAGACAAGGGGTGTGGCTGGGAAGCCCTACTACAAGAGGGATCTGGCATATTCTTCCAGATTGTTCAAGGAACACACACCCAGTTCCTCATGTCCCTTACCTGTCAGTTCCCCTGAGCCACCAGAGTGAGGCCCAGCCCCACATACCTGCTCAGATTTCACTGAGACCTTCACCTGGATCTCAGGTCTCCCAGCACAGGAGCACATCAGAAGGTTCACACTGCCCACAGCCACGGTTGGAGAAATTCTGGCTGTGAAGGTCTGTATCTGGCTGTTTTTCAGCCAACTGAGGTCCCCTCAACTCAGGGTTCTTGGGGCCCTCTCTTCCCAGGCCCAGGTACTAACATTACATTTTCCTACCTCCTGGTTACTGGTGCTCTCTGACTCTAGAAAGGCTCCCCAGCTCTGAGGGGCAGCCTTTTGGTGGGACTCCCAAGCCAGGCTTGCCACAGGTGCACCTTTCTTACCAAAGTGACCTCTTTCATTTTTACAACTTTAAGGGGGTCTTTTGCAGCAGATCTGCCCAACACAACACGTCCTTTGATGTCCTGATTGCTGCTTCCTTGGTTACTGAATGTTGATTAAAGGGTCACGAAATCCTTGACAACTTCAAATATGTCTCTATTTCCTTTGTTAGTCCAGCGTGACAATTTTCATTTTCTTTATGTACAGGCGTGATTCACATTGAAGCTGTGATCTTTGAACTTCATCAGGTAGTTCTTAAAGTTTTCTTCATTTTCAGCATGCGAGTTTGTGTCGTCTTCATATCCCAGGTTGTAAATGACACTCCTGCAATCCTGATATCCCATTCTTCTTCATATACTCTGGTTTGTCAGATTATTTGTTAAACATAGAGATTGAAAAATTACGATGAAAGGAAACAATATTGCTACACCTTTTTTCCAGGAACACATGGAAGGGCCTACATCTCCCAAATGCCCCACTCACAATCTCTGATAAAGTACCCCAATGATGTCTAAGTGTTCTTGCATTCTAATGACACACAGGCACATACACAGATACACACACACTGACAAGTGTTGTAAATATTTATCAATTCACTCTCCACTGGGAATGCTGCAAGCCTTGATTTGTAAAGGATGGCAATTTACCTGATACAAATAATCCCACCACGGCCCATTTCAAGGTGCCAGCCTGATGTCATTTGTCCACAATTGGGCACATATATGTTCCATCTACTATCCCAAGTTAACAGGAACTGATTCCAGCATAACTGATCCACTTTCTTATGAGTATGTACACACTCCACCTGCACCATGAGAAGAACCCTTAACTCCCGCCCCTAATATGTAAACCAAATATCGCTATATACTTTCAGAACACACAACTCACAACTCCTGAACAAACACATACAAATACTACCCATACCCTGAATATATATATATAAAAAAATACATACCACCTTTTACTGCCTAGAGTTTTACTGAAAATCTATGGTGGATATTCACAGCCATTCCTACAACTATATATGTGCTCTCCACACTTGCTGAACAGGCACATGTACAACCGAGAGTACCCATATATACTCAGTGACCACTGTACACACAGTCAAACTATCTATCACCACCAAGGTCAAAATGCCACCCTAATACAGACCGACACAAAATTCCACATCTCTAAAACACGTATAATACACAATTCCCAAAATGCATGCACAATTTATATAAACCCTCTCAGTTTCCAAATATACATACTTAACCTCCTACATCCTCCAGAATAAACACCCTAGAAAACCAATGAAACCAAATACAAACACAGCCACATACAATCTATATTATAAAAAAAAAAAACTAGTAATAAATATATATAAATACACCACACAAACACAGAAAATGCACATACAAACGGTACCACCAAATTCTGCAAGAATTAGACCAGAATAGGCACAAAGAGGAACTCTGACTGCTTTCATACAGACAAAACCCACATACACTCACCCAAAACTCAACCATGGGTGTACGCCCCACACATTCAGAGAGGCAGATAAAACTCTAAAACACCACCAATCCTAGCACTCTAGCTATTATACACACACAACCTACACCCCTACATGCCCAGGTGTGTACAAATACCAGATGCCACACATATGCACACACACAGACACAAATATCCCTAATTCCTCAAAGTACACATGACCCAAAACACTATAGCACATCTCTAGAACATAGCCTCACCTTCCCAACATCCACATATGCCCAAACACACATAGACATACCCTAACATTCTCCAAAGAAATACAGGTAGAATACTCCAAGAATAATTCACGCATCCACTCATGACTTACACACACCAGTATATACTCCCCACGCACAATGAAATAGCTCTTACATATCCTATAGAAATACACTAAAACCCCATTCCAGGTCCCATATCCCACGTTTCTCAAAATCTCACACATAACCATATCAACATGCCTCTAGTATATGTAAATACAATTCCCCACTCTCTGTGCAAATACAGAACCCCATCTTTTCGTCATATACACCCATCCTCGTTTCCCAGAAAATACCATACTCCCTACTGAAAAATATTACACATAGCCCTAGAAAATAGTCATCTAAACTGCCATGTCCCTTCATGAAACACACAAACTCATTACATATACAGCTGTCCTCATACCCCAATTATAGCCTAAAGTATCCAGGATACTAAACCTATGCTAAAATATGACCCTGTATCTTCCAGTACTAATGTAACCTCACAATGCCTGCCTATACATAATCCAACAATTCAAAATACTCAAACAGAAATCAATCCCCAATTTTCCAGAATACAGAATCATAGAAACCCCAGAATAAACATGGAAGGATGCATGTGCAACTCCAGAAATGCACCCAAAGCAACACAACCATACGACATGCCCTGAGTACACACCAGTGACTCTCCCTCATTCCCCAAATATAGAAAAAGAACTGGTCCTACACCCAAACTAATATACACAGGTACACTCCCTCAAATGCCCCAAAGGAAAGCAGAGAAACCCATTCCAAACCTGCCATTATGTACACACAAAGACCCAAAATTCATGGCAGAAGAGCCAGACCTAAAGGGTTCCCCTGAGCCACAATTTGTAAACAGCTCACCTCCAAGTCTTCGAGTGCACATGCTTATATCTCATGTCTTGCACACACCCACAAAAACACACTCATATTGAACCCCAAATATTCATGTAGACACCACCAATCCACACACTTAATACAAATACAAACTTCCCGAGAACCCATTCAACATATACACAACCTCCAAACTGTGAATTCATATAAACACATTTCTAACAGCCCGTATATGGGAGTAAAGCATAGTAGCAAAATTACTAAGGATGAGTTTGAGTAGCCTTTACCTTTGTTTGTAAGAGAATTGACAGGAGAAAGTGGAAGAGCAGTACGCTGTTGTCTGCAGGGTCTGAGGTCTTGCCCTCGACAGCCCAGACCAGCCACTAGACCTACCCTTAGGGACCCTGCCATTTCCTGCTCATGCCTGCGTGTCTCCCTGAAGAGGACCTTCCGCAACTGTTGCCTGAGGCCTTTAGAGTGCAGAAGTTCCTGTCCCAGGAGAGGATGCGCAAGTGTGACCTCCTAAAGCAAGGCGGGAATGGGATCACCTGAGTCCTGCTGGTGCATTAGCTAAGTGCTAGGGCTGCTAACCAAAAGGTCACCAGTTTGAATCCACCAGCCATTACTTGGAAACCCTGTGGGGTCGTTCTACCCTGTCCTATAGGGTCGCTATGAGTTGCTATCGACTGTAAGGCAATTGGTTTATGGAGAGCAGTGCAGGAGCAGAATACAGAGCATCTGGGGCTCATTCTGAGGCTTCTTGGAAAGCAGGCTACACCTCCTCACCCGGAAGCTCCACGTTAGCCCTTCCGCCAAAGGAGGATGTTTGAAGCCACCACTCATGCTTTGTAAAAATTGTGGTCATTGCTGTTTTGTGCCATGGAGTCGATCCCCCCTCACAGAGACCCTATAGGGCAGAGTAGAACTGCCGATTGGGGTTTCCTAGGCTGTAATCTTTATGGGAGCAGATTCCCTGCTCTTTCTTCTCTAAAGCCAGAGCCTCAGTTGCTGGGTATTTGGTTAGCAGCCCAGCGCTTAACCTTGCACCATCAGGGCTCCTTACCTAAAGCATACCCTTTGCCATGTAGTCCATTCCGAGTTACAGCAATCCTATAGGACAGAGTAGAACTGACCCATAGGGTTTCCAAGGAGTGGACAATGGATTTGAACTGCCAAATTTGGGTTAGTAGTCAGGCTCTTAATCACTTGGCACTGCTTAAAATACAGTATCCTCGAATTGGGAATAGTGCTCTTACACATTTAGATACACTTTGGACCACATTTGTCTCTTCTTCTGAATGGACTTTCAAAAAATACTGTTTCTTTTTCCTATTCACTTTGAAAGTTCTTTTACACAACGGCACGGCCAAAGAATTTTAGACCTGGGAAACACTGTAAGATATGCTTTCTTCTGACTCCATTCTTAGGTTTTTCGTACTGTATTTATTGTCACACAGTATTTTTCATGCTGCATTTATTTAATACATAGACATTTCACAATAAATATTGATGTACCAAGGTTTTGTCTGAAATGTACTTGTTACCTTGACTAAGACAGTTGAGGGGCAGGTCCCAGAAAGTAGCCCCTGGCCTCGCCTAGGTCCTTGCTCCTCACAAGCTGAATGGCTTAAGATGCATCCCTAGCATATACAAGTCGGATAATAAAATTTATGGAACTTCTATTCTAAAATAAATATTTATGGAGTGAAAACAACTCCATTTACAATAGCATCTAAGAGAATAAAATATATAGGAATAAACGTACCCCGAGATGTAAAAGGCTTCTACAGTGAAATTATAAAATACAGCTGAAAGATACTAAAAAGGCCTAAATAGATGGAAAGACATTCTGTGCTCATGGATTGGAAGACTTAATATAATCAAGATGTCAGTACTACACGAAGTGATCTACAGAGAGAACAAAACCCTAATCAAAATTCCTACACCATTCGTTACAGAAATGGAAAAAAAATCCTCATTTTTCTATTTAAAGACAGGAGACCCCGGATGGTGAAAGCAATTTTGAAAAAGAATGAAGTAGCAGACCTCACATTTCCTGACTTCCAAACATATTACAAAACTACAGTGGATCAAAGCAGCCTGGTACTGGTTAAATGACAGACACACAGACCAAGGCAACAGAATTGAAAACCCAGAAATAAATCCAAACCTCTATGGTCAACTGATTTTCAGCAAGTGAGCCAAATCCATTTAAAGGAAAAAGAGTAGTCTCTTCAACAAATGGTGCTGGCTAAACTGGATTTCCCCAAGCAGATAAATAAAACAAGAACCATACCTCACACCATACACAAAAATTAAATCAATATGGATCAAAGACCTCGATTTAAGCCTAAAACCATACAGTTCTTGGAAGAAAATATAGGAGTAAACCTTTTTGGACCAAACTAATTTTCAATGATAGATTAGCAAACACAATAATGAATGCACAAGCATCAGATAATATGTAAGTGGGACCTCATAAAAAGTTAAATACTTATGCTCATCAAAAGACAATAAAAATAGAGAAGAGACAGCCTACAGGCTGGGAAAAATTATTTGGGAAGGATATAAGTGACTGGAGTCTAATATCTAAAATATATAGCAAACTTCTACAACTTAATAACAAAAAGACAAATAACCATATAAAAACTGGCCGAAGAACATGAAAAGACATTTCACCAAAGGGAATATTCAAATGGCCAACAGACACATGAGAAGATGCTCAACTTCATTAGCCATCAGGGAAATGCAAATCAAAACCACAATGAGATACCATTTCACTCCCACTAGGATGACTAAGATAAAAAATAATAATAATAAAAAAAATGGAAGATAACAAGTGTTGGAGGTGTCATGGGGAAATCTGAACCCCTCGTCCATTGCTGGTGAAAATGCAAAATGATACAGCCATTTTGCAAAACAGCCTACTGGTTCCTCAAAAAACTGGAAGTGGAGCTGCTATATGACCTAGCAATTCCACTGCAGGTATATGCCCTAGGAATCTGGTAGAAGTGACACAGACAGACATAAGGATACCTTTTTCATCGCAGCACTATTCACAGTAGCAAAACGATGGAAGAACCTAAGTGCCCATCGATCGATTAATGGATAAGTAAACTGTCATACATTCGTACAAGGAAATACTACTCAGTAATCCAGGAGTTCCCGAAACACCTTGGAACATGAAGGAACGTGGAGGACATTACCTTGAGTGAAATAAGTCAGTCACAAAAAACAAATATTGTATGTTATTACTTTTTTGAAATGATATGAACAAATAAAAATATATAGAAAATAATGTTCATTAGTGTTACCAGAGATGGGGTGGGGGAAAATGAAAATTCACTCACTAGATAGTAAACACTTGTTATTTCTGGTGATGGAAAAAGTAACACCAAATGAGAGTGAAATGTATACAGCTTGATGAAGGCAAACCATGTCAGTAAAATGTACACAAGGAAAAAGAACTTGTTGGTGATAGCATGTAACACACAATTTTGAAAGATAAGCAAAAACAACCAAAAAATATATATGTGAGTATATATATATGCACATAGGCATATATGTGTATAAGTATATATAAGTATACATAAGTGTGTATATAGGTGTAAACATGCACGCATATTAATATATATAATAAATCACATAGAGGAAATAGTAATAAATATTTCTTAGATATAATCAAACACCTCACGGAATTGTTTTTCTGGATTTGAAGTGTTAGGACCAGGGTCTTGCGAAACATCTTCGTCCACTGGCATGACATAGTTCGTAAAGTTATATTTTACCTCTTAGTTTGCTGAATAGTGTCTGGGATTTCAAAAGCTTGATAGCGGCCTTCTAAGTTACAACTATTGGTCTCTACTACTTGTCTGCAGCAAAACAGAATGTAGGAAGCCAAAGACTTAAAGAAACTTGTCTACAAGACAAATAGTCTACAGAAACCACGGCCTCATCTGCCCTGAGACCAGAAAAACTAGCTAGTGCCCAGCTATCACTACCATTCCTTGTGATTAGGGCCACAATAGATGGATTATGACAGAATGGGAGAAAAATGTGAAACAAAATCTCAAATTCATTAAAAAAAAAAAAAAAACAAGTTTACTGGACTGGTTCAGATTTGAGGACTCCCCAAAATCACTGCCCCGAAATACTCTTCAAATTTTGAACTGAATCAAACCCCTGAGGTCACCTTGTACCTGAATAACAGACTGGCTTCCAAAATAATGAACATCACCTGTAAACACTGTGCTCCTTAAAAATCACCTATATGGGACCAGACGGTCAACAATTTAAACAAAGATGAGAATGTCAGAGTCAGGGAAACGAGATTATAGGAAACAGAAAAACCAGAATGTAAATAAGGACAATGTTCAAGAATTGCAAAGAATGTAACCAATGTCACCGAACAAATTGTGGAGAAATTGTTGAATGGGAACCTAAAACACAGTAAAATATTATTTTTTAAAAAGTAACACGCGAGGCGGAGCCAAGATGGCGGACTAGGCAGACGCTACCTGGGATCCCTCTTACAACAAAGACACGGAAAAACAAGTGAATCGATCACATACATAACAATCTACGAACCCTGAACAACAAACACAGATTTAGAGACGGAGAACGAACTAATACAGGAAAGCAGCGATTGTTTCCAGAGCCTGGAGCCAGCGTACCAGTCAGGTACGGCACAAGCACAGAGAGCGGCTCCACCCCCCTGAACTAACCCCGGGAGGGGGACCAGCCGGTTCCACGGGCGGCGTGGGACGCAGCCGGTAGGAGAAGTCCCCGGGAGGCAGTGACTGGTGTTGGAGCAGAAAGAGCAGCGTCCGAGCCGGGGAACCGTCCCGCAGGGATTTGGACTGGGTGCAAGTATGGCATAAACACGGAGAGTTGCTCCACCCCCCTGAACTAACCCCGGGAAGGGGACCAGCCGGGTCGCGCGGGCGGCGTGGAACGCAGCCGGAAGGAGAAGTCCCTGGGAGGCAGCAACTGGTATTGGAGCGGGGAGAACAGCGTCCCAGCCGGAACACTCGGTCACGGCACAAGCACGGGGACCTGCTCCACCCATCTGAACTAACCCCGGGAGGAGGCCCAACTGGTTCTCGGAGGTGGCACGACCACGTGGCTGGAGGGACGAGAAGTCCCCGGGAGGCAGCGACTGATTTTGGAGTCGAGAGTGCACCGTCCCAGTAGGGGAGCCTTGACGCTGGGCGTGGGGCTGGAAGCGGAGGATCTGACCGTGACTCCAGCGGGCCAGACCCCCCCCCGGGCAATCTCCACACAGCCAGCACACATAGGCGACGTGCCCCGCGGGAGTCTCAGATATAATAGTCATTCCAAGCAAGACAAGCAACTCTGGCTATATTCTGAGGTGCTACTCTCCTATCTCTCTGTTCCCTCCCCCACCCTCCCCAGGCGGCTTCATTAACATCTGAATAGCCTGAGCCAGAGGGAGAACTCTGATAGGGATCTGACTGCATTTTTTTTTTAGCGGATTTTCTGGAAAAACTAGTTTCCCAGTGATGGCTCGGAGACAACAATCCATATCAAACCACTTAAAGAAGCAGACCATGACAGCTTCTCCAACCCCCCAAACAAAAGAATCAAAATCTTTCCCAAATGAAGACACAATCTTGGAATTATCAGATACAGAATATAAAAAACTAATTTACAGAATGCTTAATGATATCACAAATGAAATTAGGATAACTGCAGAAAAAGCCAAGGAACACACTGATAAAACTATTGAAGAACTCAAAAAGATTATTCAAGAACATAGTGGAAAAATTAATAAGTTGCAAGAATCCATAGAGAGACAACATGTAGAAATCCAAAAGATTAACAATAAAATAACAGAATTAGACAACGCACTAGGAACTCAGAGGAGCAGACTCGAGCAATTAGAATGCAGACTGGGACATCTGGAGGACCAGGGAATCGACACCAACATAGCTGAAAAAAAATCAGATAAAAGAATTAAAAAAAATGAAGAAACCCTAAGAATTATGTGGGACTCTATCAAGAAGGATAACCTGCGGGTGATTGGAGTCCCAGAACAGGGAGGGGGGACAGAAAACACAGAGAAAATAGTTGAAGAACTCCTGACAGAAAACTTCCCTGACATTATGAAAGACGAAAGGATATCTATCCAAGATGCTCATCGAACCCCATTTAAGATTGATCCAAAAAGAAAAACACCAAGACATATTATCATCAAACTCACCAAAACCAAAGATAAACAGAAAATTTTAAAAGCAGCCAGGGAGAAAAGAAAGGTTTCCTTCAAGGGAGAATCAGTAAGAATATGTTCTGACTACTCAGCAGAAACCATGCAGGCAAGAAGGGAATGGGACCACATATACAGAACACTGAAGGAGAAAAACTGCCAGCCAAGGATCATATATCCAGCAAAACTCTCTCTGAAATATGAAGGCGAAATTAAGATATTTACAGAAAAACACAAGTTTAGAGAATTTGCAAAAACCAAACCAAAGCTACAAGAAATACTAAAGGATATTGTTTGGTCAGAGAACCAATAATATCAGATATCAGCACAATGCAAGGTCACAAAACAGAACGTCCTGATATCAACTCAAATAGGGAAATCACAAAAACAAATTAAGATTAATTAAAAAAAATACACATAACAGGGAATCATGGAAGTCAATAAGTAAAAGATCACAATAATCAAAAAGAGGGACTAAATACAGGAGGCATTGAACTGCCATATGGAGAGTGATACAAGGCGATATAGAACAATACAAGTTAGGTTTTTACTTAGAAAAATAGGGGTAAATAATAAGGTAACCACAAAAAGGTATAACAACTGTATAACTTAAGATAAAAACCAAGAAAAACGTAACGACTCAACATAAAGTCAAGCACTATGAAAATGAGGATCTCACAATTTACTAAGAAAAACGCCTCAGCACAAAAAAGTATGTGGAAAAATGAAATTGTCAACAACACACATAAAAAGGCATCAAAATGACAGCACTAAAAACTTATTTATCTATAATTACCCTGAATGTAAATGGACTAAATGCACCAATAAAGAGACAGAGAGTCACAGACTGGATAAAGAAACACGATCCATCTATATGCTGCCTACAAGAGACACACCTTAGACTTAGAGACACAAACAAACTAAAACTCATAGGATGGAAAAAAGTATATTAAGCAAACAATAAGCAAAAAAGAAGAGGAGTAGCAATATGAATTTCTGACAAAATAGACTTTAGACTTAAATCCACCACAAAGGATAAAGAAGGACACTATATAATGATAAAAGGGACAATTAATCAGGAAGACATAACCATATTAAATATTTATGCACCCAATGACAGGGCTGCAAGATACATAAATCAAATTTTAACAGAATTGAAAAGCGAGATAGATACCTCCACAATTATAGTAGGAGACTTCAACACACCACTTTCAGAGAAGGACAGGACATCCAGTAAGAAGCTCAACAGAGACACGGAAGATCTAATTACAACAATCAACCAACTTGACCTCATTGACTTATACAGAACTCTCCACCCAACTGCTGCAAAATATACTTTTTTTTCTAGCGCACATGGAACATTCTCTAGAATAGACCACATATTAGGTCATAAAACAAACCTTTGCAGAGTCCAAAACATCGAAATATTACAAAGCATCTTCTCAGACCACAAGGCAATAAAACTAGAGATCAATAACAGAAAAACTAGGGAAAACAAATCAAATACTTGGAAAATGAACAACACCCTTCTGAAAAAAGACTGGGTTATAGAAGACATTAAGGAGGGAATAAGGAAATTCATAGAAAGCAACGAGAATGAAAATACTTCCTATCAAAACCTCTGGGACACAGCAAAAGCAGTGCTCAGAGGCCAATTTATATCAATAAATGCACACATACAAAAAGAAGAAAGAGCCAAAATCAGAGAACTGTCCCTACAACTTGAACAAATAGAAAGTGAGCAACAAAAGAATCCATCAGGCACCAGAAGAAAACAACTAATAAAAATTAGAGCTGAACTAAATGAATTAGAGAACAGAAAAACAATTGAAAGAATTAACAAAGCCAAAAGATGGTTCTTTGAAAAAATTAACAAAATTGATAAACCATTGGCTAGACTGACTAAAGAAATACAGGAAAGGAAACAAATAACCCGAATAAGAAATGAGAAGGACCACATCACAACAGAACCAAATGAAATTAAAAGAATCATTTCAGATTATTATGAAAAATTGTACTCTAACAAATTTGAAAACCTAGAAGAAATGGATGAATTCCTGGAAAAACACTACCTACCTAAACTAACACATTCACAAGTAGAACAACTAAATAGACCCATAACAAAAAAAGAGATTGAAACGGTAATCAAAAAACTCCCAACAAAAAAAAAGCCCTGGCCCGGACGGCTTCACTGCAGAGTTCTACCAAACTTTCAGAGAAGAGTTAACACCACTACTACTAAAGATATTCCAAAGCATAGAAAATGACGGAGTACTACCCAACTCATTCTATGAAGCCACCATCTCCCTGATACCAAAACCAGGTAAAGACATTACAAAAAAAGAAAATTATAGACCTATATCCCTCATGAACATTGATGCAAAAATCCTCAACAAAATTCTAGCCAATAGAATCCAACAACACATCAAAAAAATAATTCACCCTGATCAAGTGGGATTTATACCAGGTATTGCAAGGCTGGTTTAATATCAGAAAAACCATTAATGTAATCCATCACATAAATAAAACAAAAGACAAAAACCACATGATCTTATCAATTGATGCAGAAAAGGCATTTGACAAAGTCCAACACCCATTTATGATAAAAACTCTTACCAAAATAGGAATTGAAGGAAAATTCCTCAACATAATAAAGGGCATCTATGCAAAGCCAACAGCCAATATCACTCTAAATGGAGAGAACCTGAAAGCATTTCCCTTGAGAACGGGAACCAGACAAGGATGCCCTTTATCACCGCTCTTATTCAACATCGTGCTAGAAGTCCTAGCCAGGGCAATTAGGCTAGACAAAGAAATAAAAGGTATCCGGATTGGCAAGGAAGAAGTAAAGTTATCACTATTTGCAGATGACATGATTATATACACAGAAAACCCTAAGGAATCCTCCAGAAAACTACTGAAACTAATAGAAGAGTTTGGCAGAGTCTCAGGTTATAAAATAAACATACAAAAATCACTTGGATTCCTCTACATCAACAAAAAGAACACCGAAGAGGAAATAACCAAATCAATACCATTCACAGTAGCCCCCAAGAAGATAAGATACTTAGGAATAAATCTTACCAAGGATGTAAAAGACCTATATAAAGAAAACTACAAAGCTCTACTACAAGAAATTCAAAAGGACATACTTAAGTGGAAAAACATACCCTGCTCATGGATAGGAAGACTTAACATAGTAAAAATGTCTATTCTACCAAAAGCCATCTATACATTTAACGCACTTCCTATCCAAATTCCAATGTCATATTTTAAGGGGATAGAGAAACAAATCACCAATTTCATATGGAAGGGAAAGAAGCCTCGGATAAACAAAGCACTACTGAAAAATAAGAAGAAAGTGGGAGGCCTCACCTTACCTGACTTCAGAACCTATTATACAGCCACAGTAGTCAAAACAGCCTGGTATTGGTACAACAACAGACACATAGACCAATGGAACAGAATTGAGAACCCAGACATAGATCCATCCACGTATGAGCAGCTGATATTTGACAAAGGACCAGTGTCAATTAACTGGGGAAAAGATAGCCTTTTTAACAAATGGTGCTGGCATAACTGGATATCCCTTTGCAAAAAAATGAAACAGGACCCATACCTCACACCATGTACAAAAACTAACTCCAAGTGGATCAAAGAACTAAACATAAAGACTAAAACGATAAAGATCATGGAAGAAAAAATTGGGACAACCCTAGGAGCCCTAATACAAGGTATAAACAGAATACAAAACATTACCAAAAATGATGAAGAGAAACCCGATAACTGGGAGCTCCTAAAAATCAAACACCTATGCTCATCTAAAGACTTCTCCAAAAGAGTAAAAAGACCACCTACAGACTGGGAAAGAATTTTCAGCTATGACATCTCCGACCAGCGCCTGATCTCTAAAATCTACATGATTCTGTCAAAACTCAACCACAAAAAGACAAACAACCCAATCAAGAAGTGGGCAAAGGATATGAACACACATTTCACTAAAGAAGATATTCAGGCAGCCAACAGATACATGAGAAAATGCTCTCGATCATTAGCCATTAGAGAAATGCAAATTAAAACTACGATGAGATTCCATCTCACACCAGCAAGGCTGGCATTAATCCAAAAAACACAAAATAATAAATGTTGGAGAGGCTGCGGAGAGATTGGAACTCTCATATACTGCTGGTGGGAATGTGAAATGGTACAACCACTTTGGAAATCTATCTGGCGTTATCTTAAACAGTTAGAAATAGAACTACCATACAACCCAGAAATCCCACTCCTAGGAATATACCCTAGAGATACAAGAGCCTTCATACAAACAGATACATGCACACCCATGTTTATTGCAGCTCTGTTTACAATAGCAAAAAGTTGGAAGCAACCAAGGTGTCCATCAACGGATGAATGGGTAAATAAATTGTGGTATATTCACACAATGGAATACTACGCATCGATAAAGAACAGTGACGAATCTGTGAAACATTTCATAACATGGAGGAACCTGGAAGGCATTATGCTGAGCGAAATGAGTCAGAGGCAAAAGGACAAATATTGTATAAGACCACTATTATAAGATCTTGAGAAACAGTAAACCTGAGAAGAACACATACTTTTGTGGTTACGAGGGGGGGAGGGAGGGAGGGTGGGAGAGGGTTTTTTATTGATTAATCAGTAGATAAGAACTGCTTTAGGTGAAGGGAAAGACAATACTCAATACATGGAAGGTCAGCTCAATTGGACTGGACCAAAAGCAAAGAAGTTTCCGGGATAAAATGAATGCTTCAAAGGTCAGCGGAGCAAGCGCGGGGGTCTGGGGAACATGGTTTGAGGGGACTTCTAAGTCAATTGGCAAAATAATTCTATTATGAAATCATTCTGCATCCCACTTTGAAATGTGGCGTCTGGGGTCTTAAATGCTAACAAGCGGCCATCTAAGATGCAGCAATTGGTCTCAACCCACCTGGAGCAAAGGAAAATGAAGAACACCAAGGCCACACGACAACTAAGAGCCCAAGAGACAGAAAGGGCCACATGAACCAGAGACCTACATCATCCTGAGACCAGAAGAACTAGTTGGTGCCCGGCCACAATCGATTACTTCCCTGACAGGGAGCACAGCAGAGGACCCCTGAGGGAGCAGGAGATCAGTGGGATACAGACCCCAAATTCTCATAAAAAGACCAAACTTAATGGTCTGACTGAGACTGGAGGAATCCCGGCGGCCATGCTCCCCAGACCTTCAGTTGACACAGGACAGGAACCATCCCCGAAGACAACTCATCAGAAATGAAAGGGACTGGTCAGCGGGTGGGAGAGAGACGCTGATGAAGAGTGAGCTAATTATATCAGGTGGACACTTGAGATTGTGTTGGCAACTCTTGTCTGGAGGGCGGATGGGAGGATAGAGAGAGAGGGAAGCCGGCAAAATTGTCAAGAAAGGAGAGACTGAAAGGACTGACTCAAGAGGGGGAGAGCAAGTGGGAGTAGGGAGTGAGATGTATGTAAACTTATATGTGACAGACTGATTGGATTTGTAAACGTTCACTTGAAGCTTAATAAAAGTTATTTAAAAAAAAAAAGTAACACGCTTAGAACAGACGGCGGTGGTGCTTGCACAACATGATGAACACAGTGTCACTGAATTGTGCATGTGAAGAAGGTGGGAATCACACGTGTGTTGTTACATATATATTGACCACAATAAAAAGAAAATTTAAAATATTTATGGAATCAAATAAAGCTCCAGGATTCGTTATACTTTCTGATATATAAGACCTAAGCAAATACACTCCCATTTAAGAAATGCACGTAGTCCAAATCCAAAGATTGCTGCTTAAGAGGCCGTTCCTAAAATGAGAAATAAACTCGATTGACATGTGAACCCTCTCAAGCTTGCTCTTTGTAAAACCCCTGATTCCAGACTTAACCTCCCAGCCTTCCTACCAGACAGGGCAGACAGCTGTGCTGCCTCTAAAAAGGAAGAAATCCGTCACCCAAGGGTCAGTTTTGCCTCAGGCAGCCCTGCTGTTCATTCAAACATCCCAGGCTGCCTTGCAATAAGAAATGTTTGATTTTCACATCACCTGCCTTTGGCACTTCCTACTACATTGTATTTGCATTTTTACATGCACTATATCATTCTCTCAGTGTCCCCTGGCTCTACAAATCTTCTAGGAATGAATGTAAGAGATCTCCTAAGGAAAAGGTCCTCAATATATGTACTTCAGTTTACTTTTTCTTCTGTGTTGTGATTAGGAATACATGGCAGCCCGTGTTATTTCCTTAATGCCTACACACTAGGTAATGTGAAAACAACATTTGGTTGCCAAGACAAAGGTGCCGGGAGAAGAGCTGTCACTGAAGAAGCTATTTGGAACTGTCTGACTTTTGAAATAATTATGTACAATTATTGAATTACATTCATTGTCAGAAATACAAACTTAAACACAAATATAAAATAAAATAACCTGAGAAGCAACAAGAACCTACTTTTGGTCATGGAACTAGAGGCTGCTGGCCTTCCTTTGAGGCCGTGGAGCTTATCCGGAAAGAGGATCATGAGTAAGGCTGGTCATGCTGGAGCTCCCAGAGCTTTCAGTAGTGGACAGGAATTTTGGGACACAAGGACTGCTTCCTAAACAATGATGCATACTGTTGTAGGTGAAAACATCACAAAGTTTAGTGAGAGCAAAAAGAAAGTTTTTTTTTCGGCATACATTCAAAGAGGCAAAAGTTGAAAAGCAGCCAAGCATGCTGGCAGAGCCATGTCTGCCCAAGTCCAAGGAAATACTACAGAATAAGCAAGAATGGGAAAATGGACAAGCATGCTGCCACAGCCATGCCTATCTGAGTCCAAAGAACATTACGAAGTCGTCTGTATATATTAACACTACCACATGGGCAAAACCATTGAAAGCTTCACCTGTTCACAGGTTGGCTAGAAATTGTGATCCTACATTGCGAACTGTCCCTCTCAACAATCATTGGCACAGGTTTCAGTATTGACAGTCAGGCAGGTCTTCAATGGTCCAACAAATTTCTATCCACTAAATGTTAATAGAAAAAGATAAGAGTGGAAAGTCTTTTCTGTTCTGGCTTTTCCAAAAGGCTCCCTAAAAGATATTTTCCAAGATTATCTTAGCTAATGTCTTCATGCCTCGGGGCACAGTTGATGTGTCCCTGCGAGTCCTTGCAAGCCCTTGTGAGCCCAGCTTCAGCTGGGTCACCTTTTCTGTACTCAAGGAGAGGGAATAATGACTCCAATATTATTTCCTAAATCAATACATGCACTGTGTGCATACACACTCGAAACACAATGGAACTTCTGAGACAATCCTAATTTCAAACACTGAGTTTCCTTGTTGTCATATGTACCCCAGCCTTCATTAGACAACGTTTCCCAAATTTTGTTCATGAAGTATTGGTGCCCTTGTAATAATGCAAGAACCTACCACCTTGAGTAAGGAGCAGGGTGAGTTTAGGGGCACAAAAGTAGATACGTTGATAAGAAGTCTAGAGTACAGCCTTTGTGCTGTCGATAAGAGAAAGAACCCACAAATGGCCCTAAGAGGTTCATACCAGTTGTGTTGGCAATGTAATTTGAAGGAAACAGACGGTAGTGTTTTGTTTTGTTTTGTTTTGTTTTGTTTTTTGTAGCATTTTGCCTGTCAGGTCCCCTTCAGGAATGTCTCCTCATCCCAACATGCCCTCCGCCCCTCCCCCACCGTAGAATGTCTTGAGTCCTACATTCTACTCCTGTCTAGATTGAAACTTCTCCCTCCTTTCCTTGGATCTCTGAACATCTGTTGGAGCCAGATCATACTGAGTCCAGGACGTGGCGACTTCACATGCTGAAGCTTGCCAGACAGCTGTGGTCAGTGACCAAGCCTGTGGAGATGACTTCAGCAGGAGGTAAGTTGGTGGGGAGGTGGTGTGTTGTGTTATCAGACCCCTGCCACCCCCTCAACCTCTGGAAATTCAAATTTGAAACTTCCCTTGGGGACAAGCTCTCTGAGCAGAAGTAAGGAGTAAACTCTTGATATCACCAAGGACATCCCACCAGGGGAGAATGAAGAGGCAGATGGGAAAAATGAAACAGGATGTTGGCAAAAAAGGAAAGGGGTTTTATACCGTGCATCATGAAAAGAAACACTAGGTAGCAGATGGGGAAACCACTCTTTTGAAGGCTCAGTCCTTCAAGAAAGTCTGGAGGATGTCTTTCACTTTAGAAGGTCCGTTCCCTGCTATTGAGCTTGCTGGGGGCATTTCAGACAGAGTGGATGTCAACCCTGTTCCATGTGTTGGAAAGAGCATATGAGGATGGCAGGGTGTCTGTCAGGAATTCCTGAGACAGGCTCTGAGAGTCAGTGACACCTTGGGTCTCTTACTTCTGGGTACTCAGAGGCCTGGGGGTCTGGTTGAACTGCTCACAAGTTCTCTACTGGGAAACTTCTCAACTGGAGGGAAGGAACATAAAATTCACTGCAGGGACTTTTCCAATATTTACCATTTCCTCGTTCCATACTGCCACTCATCACTTGAGATTCATTGCGCTGATTCCCAGTGACCAGGCAGGGAATTCGGATGACCTAACACCTGGTTGCCTTTCCTCCACCTCCATTTGCACTTTTCCTTTGTCACAACAGCAACTCCAGTGCTGGAACCGAATATGACCATGAATCCTGGTGCCTCCACGTCTCCTTTCACTGCACTGCCCTTTCCCCAGCCCACTCTTGCACCCCCACACCAAACACCCTGGGAGCAGGACCCACTAACCATTACGACTTTATCATGCTCTCACCCTGCACTGCATGTCACTGTTCCAGTGTTCCTATTCCCTGTTGACTGTGCTTTTCTAAAGGCAGAAAGAGTGGCCTTGTCTTCACTTGGACTAGGACATTAACACAAAACAACAATAATATTTGTATCTGCTATCATTTGCTGAATATTTCATGCGAGATTTTTCTCAGTGATTGTTAAAGATACAGTTAAATGTCAAAATTATCTCATGATTTAGAGACCATTCCCGTTGTACATATGGGGAACAACTCATCCAAGGTCACGAGTCAGTAAGAGGAACCCAGGTTGGTTCCAAAAGAAAAAAAAGCCAGTGTTGTTAGGTTAATTCTGACTCATGGTGATCCCAAGCATTTCACAACAGTGTTCCATGGGGTATTTAGTGATTGAGTTTCTTAAGGAGATCACCAGGCATTTGTTTCAGGAAGCCTCTGTGTAGGCTCAAACTACCAACCTTTCAATCACTAGCCGGATCCTTATTCCTTTGTGCCGGGGACTTCCCATGGTTTCAAATTGTATAGTCTTTTACTGTTACAAATAAGGCATTGATGCAGTTAAAAAAAAAAAAAGAATTCTTTCCGTTACAATTAATCTCCTCTGAAGTGTAATTTGCATGCAATGGAACTTGCCCATTTCAATTTATAATTTAAATACCATCGTGTAACCATCATCCAACCAACATTTAGAGCATGGATTCTGCATCACCTCACTGTTGTCTTTCAGGTACTTAGTGAGGAATAGCTTTAGGCTCTGCTGATTTTGGCAGTCACCATTCGGAGGCCACAAGGTAGAGCTGGTGAGAAGCCCCTGAGGACTTCTTATATTTTTGAACAGGAAGAGGATTGTCATCTGTCTCTGTGATGAGACCTCTTTACCCATGGTCTCATTAAATGGCTGTGTGGGGAGTTCTTATTATAAAAAGACACTTCCACACTATTGATGAGCACTGTGATGTTGGGAAAGTAGCTTCATTCAGAGAACATGCTGGCCCTGCCCATCTCCCAAAACTGTGATGCTATGGACTCTGCTACCTTGACCCTCCTTGTGCCCTTGATGGCAGCCAGGGCACAGCCAAGCATGCTTCACTTTTCTCCATCATAGGAGGACTTGATTCTTCAGGGTACATTCTCTCTCCAACCCATGACATAGATCTCACAAAAATGAGCCCCAGATCTCCCAGCTGTGTTCATCACCAGCCCTTCTGGCAATCTCCTTTATGCAATCCTGATGTGGAATTTTCAGTCCTGGGTCAAGATGCTGAGAATCTCCTATTACTCTCTCCTAATTCCCAGAATTCATGTCTTACCACTTACAAATTCAGTAAAACAGAGAAAAACAAACACGCAAGAACTCAAGAATATCTACCAAGTCTGTATAACATAAATATTGCAAACACACAGGGCTCTGAATATACAAAACAATTTTAGAAAAGAAGAAGAAAGTATGGGGCTCACACTTCAAGATTTAAAGTATCACTACAAACACACAGTAAACAAAACAGTTTTGTACTGGCATTAGGATAGACATAGAGACTAAAGGAATAGGGTGCCCAGAAATGAATTCATACATCTTTGCCGAATTTGTTTCAACAATGATGCAAGCCCATTCCATGGGAAAAGAATAGTCCCTTCAACAAATGATGCTGGGACAACTGGATCTCCACATGGAAAAGTATGAAGTTGGACACATACTCTACATCAAATACAAAAATTAGCTCTAAAAGGATCAATGACCTGAATATGAGAGCTAAAACCATAAAACCCTTAGAAGTATAACCCAGGGTTATATTTTAGGATTTTTTTCCCACATCTTCGTAGATATGACACAGGAAACAATAGATAAATTTCTCTTGGTGAATATTTAAATCTTTTGTGCATCAATGAGCATTATCGAGAAAGTGGAAAGTGAAGACAACTACTGATTGTGAGAATGTACTCGGAATCTCTACTCTGCTTAAGGGTTTCATATCCTGATATATAGACTGCCTAGAGCTAAATACAAAAACACCAACAACCCATCTTAAAAAATGGACAAAAGACTTTAAGGCATTATTCCAAAGAAAATATACAAATCGTCAGTAAGCACATGAAAAGATGTTCAATATTATCAGTCAGTGGGGAAATGCAAATCAAAATGACAGAGAGGTATCATTCCTTATCACATCGATGGATGTTGCCAGAATAAAAACGAACAAACAAGGAAAAAAAAAAAAAGACTTGGTGAGGATGTGGACAAACGGGGAGTGCATTGCTACTGGGGATATGATGTGCTGCAGCCACTGTAAAATACACTTTGGTGGCTCCTCAAATAATTTAACACAGAATTACCGTATGCCTTGTAATTCCACTCCTAGGCATGTACACAAATGAACTGAAAGTAAGAAAACAGGTACTTGGACACTCACGTTCATTGTAGCACTATTCACTGAATGAAAAAGGTGGAAACAACCCAAGTGTCCATCAAAAGATGATTGGATAAGCAAAACATGACAAATACATACATGCAATATTATGCAGCCACAAGAGCAGTGGAGTTCTGTTACTTGCAATAAATGGATGAACCTTGAAAACATTGTTATGCATGAAGTAACTGAAATCCCAAGAACAATTATTGCGTGATCCTACTTACATGAAAATCTACAACACGCAAAGATAGAGAGCAGATTAATGGTTAGGAGAACTGAAGGCACAAAGCATAGGGAGTCATTGCTGAAAACAAAGCAACAAGAAAAAGAATATTCAAAACCAAAGGAAAAGAAACCTATGAAACCTAGCATGAATTATTAAATATTGTATTTAATATAAAATTTGTTTCAACAATGATGCAAGCCCATTCCATGGGCAAAGAATAGTCCCTTCAACAAATGATGCTGGGACAACTGGATCTCCACATTTTATATTGTAAAATATGTGGTATTTTACAATATAAAAGAAGGCCGACCACCACTCTGCCAAAAAAAGAGTACATAATTACTACAAAGTACGGTCATCATGTTGGGAATAATGCTACACTGAACATATAAAGCAGACTGGCCAGGCTACAAGGGATCCATTTGTAGTACAGAGAAGAAGTTACTTGATCATTCCAGAAAGAGGTGTCAGTACACTTTTACGCAGTAGAATCCACCAAAAGGAAAGAGAGTCGCCATAAGGTGCAGAAGTCCTTGAGTGGGTACAAGTGAGGTAGGAGGCCTATGTGCAGTCAACTGGGGTCCATCATGTTCACATGACACCCTCTGGTGTTGTTTGATGTTGCACACGACATGGGGGAAAATAAAGAAGGTCAGATCACCCTATCAGAGGAGGAGGACGCTGAGATGAAACCTGCAGGATTGGTTTTCTGGATTTTAAGTTATTAGGACCAGAGTCTCATAGAACATCTTGGCATGATATAGTTCATACAGTTATGTTTTATATCCTCATTTGCTGAGTAGTGTTTGTGGTTTTAAAAGCTTGTGAGTGGCCTTCCATGATACAACTGTTGTTCTCTATTCATCTGCAGCAAAAGGCAATGTAGAAAACCAAAGACTCAAAGGAGAAACTTGCCTACAAGACAAAGTCTAAACAAACCTCGAGCTAATCTACCCTGAGGCCAGAAGAACTAGATGGTGCCAGATACCACTACCATCCCTTGTGATCAGGGCCACAATAGATGGATTCTGACAGCATGGGAGATAAATGTGGCACAGAATTTCAACTCATTTAAAAAAATTGGCGGGGTACCAAGATGGCTGACTGCGCGGAAGCTCCAGCTGACCCCTCTTGCAACAAAGATTCAGAAAAACAAGTGAAGCAATTACATACATGGCAATCTAGGAACGCTGACCATCAAACTGAGAACTAGGGAATTGACCTGAGTAATAGGGAAGTGAGAATCCGCGTACCGAAGGAGGGTGCAGTCCCGGAGTCAGGTGAGCTGCTCCCCAGCCCCGAGGCCTCAGGGGAATGAGAAACCGCTCGCTGAAGAAGCGACCAGTTCCAGAGCCAGGCAAGCCACGTCCCAGACCTGAACCCTTGCGGAGTCTTGGAAGCAGAGCTATGGAGATGATCGTGGCTTCCTGAGACAAGGCAAACAGGGATGCAGTGCTAACCCCCTGGGCAATCTCCACAGGGACCTAGCCCATGCACACGGGCTACACACTCCTCCGGAATCTCAGATAAAACAGTCCTCACCAAACAAGAGAAGTGAGTTTATCTAATTTACTACCTCCGATCTATCTGATCCCTCCCCTCCCTGCCCCAGCCGGCTTCATTAACATTGGAATTCCCTGGGCCAGAGATTGAAGTGCTTTGCAGGTTTTTTTTTTTCTTTTCTAACCCATTCTCCTGGCCTGGAAAAGCAGCAACTAACAATCAGATGAAAAATCCTTTCCTAATTTCTCTAAACTGGAATTGCATTACAGAACAAGCGCCATTCAGGCATAAGAGATCCACAGTCTTTGGCTTTCACCCCTACCTGGAACCAGGTGGCTATTTTAATGCAAAGGCAATTCTTTTAGAGATCAGCTGTAATTGTTGTAGCTGAGCAGTGGGAAGGCAAGTTTTGGACCACTCTACCTATTAAACAGAGACCTCACTGATCTGTAGCATGGAACTGAGGGCTGAGGCTCCATCCACACCACCTAACCACCTGCTAAAGGGGTCAGAGGATAGCAATGCCTACCAATTTTTAGAGGTACAAGCATTGGGTGCCTAAGGTACAGCTGCAGAGCCCACCCACCAGACCACTCTAGAGAACATAGATGCTCTTTCCTCACTGGCACTTGGGGGAAGGCTGTCCACACCCTGCCCTTCTCAGAGTGTGACCCCCTGCTGTTACAAGAAACCAGTACATACACCCATGACCACTACTCCTCTAAGTTAGTAGCAGAGAGCCTACACCACACACTAGCTGACCCACTATCAGAACACCTGAGCTGATTCTATTCAAGCATAGTGAATGGACACATCGGCTCATATACTGGGTAACAGCTCAAACCAGCTGGTAACAGGAATAAGCAATTCAAAAGCTCCAACAATTAAGTTAGCTCATTCTAGTAGTCCATCTGGGTGTATTGAAACAAAACAAAAGAAAACAAGAAGATAAGACTCAGCAAGCAAATATAAAATAAATCATTACAATAACTCATAGATGGCTTGGAGACAGCAGTCGATATCAAATCACATAAAGAAGCAGACCATGATTGCTTCTACAAACCCCCAAATCAAAGAATCAAAATCTTTCCCAAATGAAGATACATTCCTGGAGTTGCCAGATATAGAATATAAGAAACGAATGTACAGAATGCTTCAAGACATCAGGGATGACCTCAGAAATGAAATAAGGCAATCTACAGAAAAAGTCAAGGAACACACAGATAAAGCAGTTGAAGAAATTGAAAAGATTATTCAAGAACATAGTGAAAAATTAATAAGCTGCAAGAATACACAGAGAGACAGCATTCAGAAATCCCAAAGATTAACAATAAAATTACAGAATTGGACAACTCAATAGGAAGTCAGAGGAGAAGAATCAAGGAATTAGAATGGAGAGTGGGAGAGTTGGAGCATAAGTCAATTGACACCAATGTAATTGAAGAAAAATCAGATAAAAGAATTTAAAAAATGAAGAACCCCTAAGAATCATGTGGGACTCTATCAAGAAGAATAACTTGCATGTGACTGGAGTTCCAGAAAAGGGAGGAATAACAGAAAATACAGAGAGAATAGTTGAAGATCTGTTGGCAGAAAACTTCCCTGGCATTGTGAAAGATGAAAGGATATATATCCAAATGTTCATCGAACCCCACACAAGACAGATCCCAAAAGGAAATCACCAAAATACATTATCAAATGTGCCAAAACCAAAGATAAAGAGAAAATTTTAAAAGTAGCCAGGGATAAACAAAAAGTCACCTACAAAGGGGAATCAATAAGAATAAGTTCAGACTACTCGGCAGAAACCATGCAGGCAAGAAGGCAATGGGATGACATATATAGAGCTCTGAAGGAGAAAAACTGCCAGCCAAGAATCATATACCCAGCAAAACTCTCTCTCAAATGGAAAGGTGAAATTAAGACATTTACAGATAAACACAAGCTTAGAGAAGTTGCAAAAACCAAACCAAAGCTATAAGAATTACTAAAGAAAATTATTTGGTCAGAAAATCAATAATATCAGATACCAACACAACACAAGGTCACAAAACAGAACATCCTGATATCAACTCAGATAGGGAAATCACAAAAACAAAATAAGATTAATTAAAAAAAAATGATCAAAACAGGGAATCATTGATGTCTTTATGTAAAAGATGACAATAATCAAAAAAGAGGGACTAAATACAGGAGGCATAGATCTTCCATACAGAGAGGAAACCAAGGCAATATAGGATGATACAAGTTAGGTTTTTACTTAGAGACATAGGGATAAATATTAAGGTAATCACAAAGAGGTCTAACAATTCCATACTTCAAAAAAAAAAAAAAAACCCAAGATAAACATAACGACTCAGCAAAAACAAATTCAACTACTATGAAAATGAGGAACACACAATTTACAAAGAAAAACTTCTCAGCACAAAAAAAGGAAAGGGAAAAATGAAATTGTCAACAACACACAGAAAAAGGCATCAAAATGACAGCACTAAACTCACACTTATCTATAATTACGCTGAATGTAAATGGTTTAAGTGCACCAATAAAGAGACAGAGTGCCACAGACTGGATAAAACAACATGATGCGTCTATATGCTGCCTACGAGAGACATGCCTTAGACTTAGAGACACAAATAAACTAAAACTCAAAGGATGGAAAAAATATATCAAGCAAACAACAATCAAAAAAGAGCAGGAGTGGCAATATCAATTCCTGACCAAATAGACTTTAAAGTTAAATCCACCACAAACGATAAAAAAGGACACTACATAATGATTAAAGGGACAACTTACCAGGAAGATATAACCATATTAAATATTTACGTACCCAATGACAAGGCTGCAAGATATATAAAACAAACTCTAACAGAATTGACAAGTGAGATTAGACAACTCCACAATTATAGTAGGAGACTTCAAAACACCACATTCAGTGAAGGACAGGACATCCAGTAAGAAGCTGAACAAAAACACCGAAGACCTAATTGCTACAGTCAACCAACTTGACCTCATAGACTTATACAGAACACTCCACCCAACAGCTGCAAAGTATATTTTTTTTCTAGTGCACATGGAACATTCTCTATAATAGACCACATATTAGGTCATAAAGCAAACCTGTACAGAATCCAGAACATTGAAATATTACAAAGCATCTTCTCAGACCATAAGGCCATAAAAGTAGAAATCAATAACAGAAAAACTAGGGAAAACAAATCAAATACTTGGAAACTGAACAATACCCTGCTCAGAAAAGACTGGGTTATACAATACATTAAGGAGGGACTAAAGAAATTCATAGGATGCAATGCGACTTAAAACACTTCCTATCAAAACCTTTTGGACACAGCTAAAGCAGTGCTCATAGGTCAATTTATATCAATTAATGCACACATATAAAGAGAAGAAAGAGCCAAATCAAAGAACTGTCCCTACAACTTGAACAAATAGAAAGAGAGCAACAAAAGAAACCTTCAGGGACCAGAAGAAAACAAATAATAAAAATTAGAGCATAATTGAAAAACAATTGAAAGAGTTAACAAGCCCAAAAGCTGCTTCTTTGAAAAAATCAACAAAATTGATAAACCATTGGCCAGGCTGACTAAAGAAATACAGGAAAGGAAATAAATACATAGAGAGATAGTATTGGTGGGCCATATCACAACAGACACAACTGAAATTAAAAGAATCCTATCAGATTACTATGAAAAATTGTACTCTAACAAATTTGAAAATCTAGAAGAAATGGATGAATTCCTAGAAACAGACTACCTACCTAAACTAACACAAACAGAAGTAGAACAACTAAATAGATGCATAACAAAAAAGAGTTGGCTTCACTGCAGAGTTCTACCAAACTTTCAGAGAAGACTTAACTCCACTACTACTAAAGGTATTTCAAAGCATAGAAAAGGATGGAATACTCCCTAACTTATTCTATGAAGCCAGCATATCCCTGATACCAAAACCAGCTAAAGACAAAACAAAAAAGAAAATTACAGACCTATATCCTTCATGAACATAGATGCAAAATCCTCAACAAAATTCTAGCCAATAGAATTCAACAACATATCTAAAAAATAATCCACCTCAACCAAGTGGGATTTATACCAGGTAAATAAGGATGGTTCAATATTAGAAAAACAATTAGTGTAATCCACCATATAAATAAAACAAAATACAAGAACCACTTGATTTTATGAATTGATGCAGAAAAGGCATTTGTCAAAGTCCAGCACCCATTCTTGATACAAACTTTCAACAAAATAGAAATAGAAGGAAAACTCCTCAACATAATAAAGGGCATTTACACAAAACCAACAGCTAACATCATCCTTAATGGAGACATTCTAAAAACATCCCCCTTAAGAACGGGAACCAGACAAGGATGCCCCTTATCACCACTCTTATTCAACATTGTGCTGGAGGTCCTAGCCAGAGCAATTAGGCTGGATAAAGAAATGAAGGGCATCCAGATTGATAAGGAAGAAGTAAAAATATCTGTTTGCAGGTGACATGATCTTATACACAGAAAACCCTAAAGAATCCTCAAGAAAACTACTGAAACTAATAGTTCAGCAAAGTATCAGGTTACAAGATAAACATAAAAAAATTATTTGGATTCCTCTACACCAACGGAAAGAAGATTGAAGAGGAAATCATCAAATCAATTCCATTCACAGTAGTCCCAAAGAAGATAAAATACTTAGGAATAAATCTAACCAGAAACGTAAAAGACCTATACAAAGAAAACTATGAGGTACTACTACAAGAAACCAAAAGGGACATACCTAAGTGGAAAAACATACCTTGCTCATGGATAGGAAGGCTTAACATTGTAAAAATGTCTATTCTACTAAAACCCATCTATATATGCAATGCAATTCTGATCCAAATTCCAGCAGCATTTTTGAATGAGATGGAGAAACAAATCACCAACTTCATATGGAAAGGAAAAAAACCCCGGATAAGTAAAGCATTGCTGGAAAAGAAGAACAAAGTGAGAGGCCTCACTCTTCCTGATTTTAGAACCTATTATATTACCACAGTAGATAAAAAAGACTGGTACAACAACAGACACATAGACCAATGGAACAGAATTGAGAATCCAGATATAAATCCATCCACATATGAGCAGCTGATATTTGACAAAGGCCCAGTGTCAGTTAATTGGGGAAAAGACAGTCTTTTAACAAATGATGCTGGCATAACTGGATATCAATGTGCAAAGAAATGAAACAGGACCTGTACCTCACATCATGCACAAAAACTAACTCCAAATGGATCAAAGACCTAAACATAAAGTCTAAAACGGTAAAGATCATGGAAGAAAAAATAGAGACAACGTTAGGAGCCCTAATACATGGCATAAACTGAATACAAAACATTACTAAAAATGCTGAAGAGAAACCAGATAACTGGGAGCTAATAATAATCAAACACCTATGCTCATCTAAAGACTTCAACAAAAGAGTAAAAAGACCACCTAGAGATTGGGAAAAAATTTTCAGCTATGACATCTCCGACCAGAACGTGATCTCTAAAGTCTACATGATTCTGCTAAGACTCAACCACAAAAAGACAAACAACGCAATTAAAAATGGGAAAACAATATGAACAGACACTTCACTAAAGACGACATTCAGGCAGCTAACAGATACATGAGGAAGTGCTCTCGATCATTAGCCATTAGAGAAATGCAAATCAAAACTACAATAAGATTCCATCTCACTCCAACAAGGCTGGCATTAATCCAAAAACACAAAATAATAAATGTTGGAGAGGCTGTGGAGAGATTTCAACACTTATACACTGATGGTGGGAATGTGAAATGGTACAACCACTTTGGAAATCTATTTGGCGCTTCCTCAAAAAGCTAGAAATAGAACTATCATAGGACCCAGGGATCCCACTCCTCGGAATATATCCTAGAGAAATAAGAGCCTTTACACTAACAGGTATATGCACACCCATGTTTATTGGAGCACTATTTACAATAGCAAAAAGATGGAAGCAACCAAGGTACCCATCAAAGGATGAATGGATAAATAAATTATGGTATATTCACACAATGGAATAGTACACATCGGTAAAGAACAGTGATGAATCTGTGAAACATTTCATAACATGGAGGAACCTGGAAGACATTATGCTGAGTGAAATTAGTCAGTTGCAAAAGGACAAATATTGTATAAGACCACTATTATAAGATTTTGAGAAATAGTTTAAACTGAGAAGAATGCATTGTTCTGTGGTTATGAGAGGGGGGAGGGAGGGAGGGTAGGAGAGGGATATTTACTAATTAGATAGTAGATAAGAACTACTTTAGGTGAAGGGAAGGACAACAGTCAATACAGCAGAGGTCAGCACAACTGGACTAAACCAAAAGCAGTTTCCTGAATAAACTGAGTGCTTCAAAGGTTAGCGAAGCAGGGGCAGGGGTTATGGGACCATGGTTTCAGGGGACATCTAAGTCCATTGGCATAATAAAATCCATTAAGAAAACATTCTGCATCTCACTTTGAAGAGTGGCGTCTGGGATCTTAAATGCTAGCAAGCAGCCATCTAAGATACATCAATGAGTCTCAACCCACCTGGATCAAAGGAGAATGAAGAACACAAGGACACAAGGTAATTACAAGCCCAAGAGACAGAAAGGGCTACATGAACCAGAGACTACATTGTCCTGAGACCAGAAGATCTAGATGGTGCCTGGGCACAACCGATGACTGCCCTGACAGGGAACACAGTGGATGACCCCTGAGGGAGAGGGGAACAGTGGGATGCAGACCCCAAATTCTCATAAAAAGACCAGACTTTATGGTCTGACTGAGACTAGAAGGACCTGGTGGTCATGGTCCCCAGACCTTCTGTTGGCCCAGGACAGGAACCATTCCTGCAGCCAGCTCGTCGGACATGCATTGGACTGGACAATGGGTAGTAGAGGGATGCTGGTGAGGAGTGAGCTACTTGGATCAGGTGGACACTTGAGACTATGTTGGCACCTCCTGACTGGAGGGGAGATGGGAGGGTAGAGGGGCTTAGAAGCTTGCGAAATGGACACGGAAAAAGAGAGTGGAAGGAGGGAGCAGACTGTCTCATTAGGGGGGAGAGTAATTGTGGGTATGTAGTAAGGTTTTTTTTAGCAAGGTGTATAGGAAACCCTGGTGGAGTAGTGGTTAAGTGCTACAGCTGCTAACCAAAAGGTCAGTGGGTTGAATCCACCTAGGTGCTCCTTGGAAGCTCTACGGAATCAACTCAACGGCAGTGGGTTTGGTTTTGGTAGCAAGGTGTATATAAGTTTTTATGAGAGAGACTGGCTTGATTTGTAAACTTTCACTTAAAGCAAAATAAAAAATATATATTTCTCATCAAATACAGAAAAAGAGGGGGGCTTACTGGACTGGTTCACACTTGAGGACTCCCTGAAATCACTGCTTTGAGATACTCTTCAAACTTTGAACTGAAACTAATCCCAGTAGCGAAATAACAGATTGGCTCACAAAATAATGAATACCTCTCATAAGTAACGTGCCGCTTTAAAAAAATCATCTATATGAGAGCAAATGGTAAACAATTACTTTAAAACAAAGATGAGGAATGTAAGAGTCAGGGGAAGTAGATTATTGGAACGTTGCAATTGCCTATCTAGGATAAAACTATTGGTCTCTACTCCTCCAGAATAAAAGAAAGAAAGAAACCAAAGGCTCAAAGAAGAAACTAGTCTACAGGACAAATAGTCTACATGAGCCATGACCTCTTCTACCTTGAAACCAAAAAAAAAAAAACTAGATGGTGCCCGGCTACCACCTCCGACCATTCTTATCAGGGCCACAGTAGATGGACCCTGATAGTATGGGAGAAAAATGTGGAATAGAACCTCAAATTCATAAAAAACTAAACAAAAACCAGACTGGTTGAGACTGGAGGACTACTGTCCTGAGATACTCTTTAAACCTTGAACTGAAACTAGACCTGAGGTTATCTTTTAGCTAAATAATAGATAGGCTCCTAAAATAAAGAATACCACCCATGACGACTGTGATCCTATAAAAAATCATCTTTATGGGACCAAATAGTCAACAATTACTTTAAAACCAAGGTAAGAATGCAAGGAGGCAGGGCAACTAGATTAATGAAAGTGGAACAACCATAACAGAAATATTGAGAATGTTCACGAATCATGAAGAATGTACCCAATGTCACTGAACAATCTGTGCAGAAATTGTTGAATGAGAACCTAAACTGCTATATAAGCCTTCACTAGAAACATATTATTATACTAAAAAGAGTATTTTCTAATTTCCTTTGTGATTTCTTCTTTGAACCAAGAATTATTTAGAAGTACACTGTTTAATTTTCTACTATTTGGAAAATTTATGGATATTTTATTGTTATTGGTTTCTAATTTCATAGCATTGTGGTCAGGTAACATACTCTATGACGCCGATCCTCCTGAATGTATTGAAAGCTGTTTTAGGGCAGTGGCATAGTGGTTAAGGGATGTGGCTGCTAACCAAAAGGTCAGCAGTTTGAATTCACCAGTGGCTCCATGGAAACTTCATGGAGCAGTTCTACTGTCTGATGGAGTCACTATGAATCAGAATCGACTCAACAGCATAAGGTACTTAAGATCCCCTGGTGGTACAATGGTTAAGCACTCGGCCGCTCACCGAAGGCTTAGAGGTTCAAATGCACCAGCCACTTTGTAGGAGAAAGATGTGGCAGCCTTCTTCCATAAGACTACAGCCTTGGAAACCCTATGAGGCACTTATAGCCAGTACTAGGGTCGCTATGAGTCAAAACTGACTCAATAGCAATGGGTATCTAAAGTCCTCAGGTGGCACAAGTGGTTTGCTTTTGTCTATTAACCTAAAGGTTGGTGGTTCAAACCTACTCAGTGGCACCACAGAAGAAAGGCCTGGCAATCTGCTTCCATAAAGATTAGGGCCAAGAAAACCCTATGAAACAGTTCTACCATAACACATGGGGTCACCACGAGTTAGAATTTGGGTTATACGGTCTAGTTTGATGAATGCTGCATGTATACTTGCAAAGAATTAGACTCTGCAATGGTTAAGTGTATTATTTCTGTAAATGGCAATTAGGTTAATCTGGTTGATAATGCTATTCAAATCTTTTATATCCTTACTGATTTGTCTATGTGTTCTAACAATTAATAAGGAAGAGGTGTTACTATCTCTTTTTGTTTGACTTTCTGCAATTTGAATATGATATGCCTGGGTGCAGATTTTTTCGTATATATCTTGCTTTGTCGCTATGAGTAGGAATCGGTCCGACAGCAACGGGGTTTGGTTTTGAATTTATCTTGCTTAGTGTTTTCTGGGTCTACTGGATTTGTAGTTTGGTGTCTGTCAACAATTTTGGAAAATTCTCAGTCCTTGCTGCTTCAAGTCTTTCTTCTGTTCCTTTCTCTCTTCTCCTCTTAGTATTCCCGTTATGCGTATGTTACATGTTTTGTGATTGCCCCACAGTTCTTGGATAGTCCTTTTTTTTTTCCTCCAATCTTTTTTTCTCTTTGACTTCCAGTTTGAGAAGTTGCTACTGAAATATCTTCAAGCTCACTGATTCTTCCCTCAGCTATTTCCAACCTACTAGTAGGGGCATCAAATGCCTTATTCATTTCTGCTGCAAATTTTGATTTCTCACATTTCCTTATTGTTCACAATTTTTTTGGTTAGACTACTCATCTATTCTTGCCTGTTGTCCACTTTTTCCATCAGAGCCCTTAACATATTAATCATAGTCATTTGAAATCCCCAGTCTGATAATTCTAACACCTCTGGCATTATCTGAGTCTGCTTGTGATACCTAGCCTTTCTCTTCAGATTGTTTTTTGCTTTATAGTATGCCTTGTAATTTTCTGTTGAAAGCCAACATGATGTATAGGTAAAAGGAACTTATTCTTTTGGATTTAAAGTTTTGTAATGTTCATGCAGAGGTAAAGTGTGGGGAAAGGGAATGCTTGTATGGAACATAAGTCATATTATGTCACTCTTCTACTTAAACTTTGCCTTTTCTCTCAAAGGAAAAGTCAAAGTCCTCTAAGTGGCTAACAAGTCCTACATGATCTGGCTTCCATTACTACTTTGGTCTCACCTCCTACTGCATTCCCCCCTTGCTCCATTACAGCCTTTCTGGTTTCCTTACTGTTTCTCTAACACATCAGGCATGCTCTTGCCTCAGGACCTTTGTACTTGTGTCCTCTCCTGAAATGGTCTTTCTTTAGCCATTCCCACGGCTTGTGCTCGACTCAAATGTCACCTTATCATAGACACCTTCCTTTCTACCCTACATTAAAAGCAATCCTCCTTCCCGCATCTACCTTCTCACCCTCTCCTAGAATTCCCTTTCCTCTTATGCAGCTTCATGCTTTTCTCCAAAGCACATTTCACCATCTTATTTGTCTGTTTATTTATTATCTATCTTCCTGACTATAGGATGTATGTTCCATGAGGGCAGAGTCTTGCCATTTTTCATTCACTGCTGGATACCCCCTGCCTAGAACAGTGCCCAGTACATAGCAGCACTCAATAAACATTTGTTGGATAGAATACTAAAGAATAGACTAATCAATGGAAAGATGCAATTATTGGGCAGCACTGAGAACTGGAAAACCTGCTTTAAAGCCTTGATTCTGACTCCATAAAAAGTTTCCCAATGACTTCCCCTTTCTGCTTCCCTAGACCTCCTTGCTCCAGCCCCATCTCTTTCATAGCCTTTCCAGCTTTCCACCCAATGCTGGAAGCGGCAGTGCCTGAAGCAGACGGTCCACCGGGCACGGGTAGGACACAAAGTGATGGTGCAAGGGCAGGGAAGGCAGCTGTGATAGCTTATCCATATCCATACCTTAGCTTTGGTTGCCTGTGCTGAAAAAGATCCACGTAAATCCTGTAGGATGCCACTAGACAACATAATAGAGAATTTGTCGTAAAATAAGGAAGAGTTCACTGACTCAGCTGATAAGACATTGAGACTCTTCATCTTGGAGTTGTCCACTCATCCAGGCTCTGGGCACAATCTTTAGTTCACAAAGAAGCCATGGTATAAAAGATCTAACTGTGAAAACAGATTGTTTGGGCTCAGATCCTGACTCTGTCACTTACCAACTATGGTATCTTGGAAAATTTGTGTCATTAAACTGGGTCAGTTAAAAGGATATAATAATATCAATCACATACAGATTTTGGAAGGATTAAATAAGTGTGAAGTGGTAACTACAGAAACGGGCACAAAGGGAGGGCTCTATGAGAGGTATTGTTACAATTATTAAATATTACCATCACCACCCCAGTACATACAAAATGAACTTCAGTATTTTCAAGGGTGGGAAAATTAATATACAGAAAAAAAAATTATTTTTAATGCTCTTTTAACACAGATATCATCTAAGCCTTCGTAATTACACCATGTGATGCAAAAAGACCAAAACCGTCTATAAACATTTGATGAAGAAAATCATCGTAATTTCAAAAAGAATGAAATATCTTACTGTAAAGTTTTCACCCATCTTGTTCTTCCCAACACCTATGAGAAGTCCTAATAGCACACAAAGATAAAAGAGCAAAATAGGATGAAAATCCCAATGAATTAATGTCGGAAAATTGTATGATGTTCTTTAACATTAAAAATAAATAAATCTGACTTTAAACTAAAGTATTACACACTACTAAAAACTTGATCATGACATGTAATAGAGAGTTTAACGTACATTTTCACCCATATGAATTAAAAAATTTTTTTAAATAATTTTTATTGAGCTTTAAGTGAACATTTACAAATCAAGTCAGTCCGTCACATATAAGCCTATATACACCTTACTCCATACTCCCACTTACTCTCCCACTAATGAGTCAGCCCTTCCAGTCTCTCCTTTCGTGGCAATTTTGCCAGTTTCTAACCCTCTCTACCCTCCCATCTCCCCTCCAGACAGGAGATGCCAACACACTCTCGCGTTCACCTGATACAAGTAGCTCACTCTTCATCAGCATCTCTCTCCTACCCATTGTCCAGTCCCTTCCATGGCTGATGAGTTGTCTTCGGGAATGGTTCCTGTCCTGGGCCAACAGAAGGTTTGGGGACCATGAACGCCAGGATTCCTCTAGTCTCAGTCAGATCATTAAGTCTGGTTTTTTATGAGAATTTGGGGTCTGAATCCCACTGATCTCCAGCTCCCTCAGGGGTTCTCTGTTGTGCTCCCTGTCAGGGCAGTCATCGGTTGTGGCCGGGCACCAACTAGTTCTTCTGGTCTCAGGATGATGTAAGTCTCTGGTTCATGTGGCCCTTTATATCTCTTGAGCTCATAGTTGTCGTGTGACCTTGGTGTTCTTCATTCTCCTTTGCTCCAGGTGGGTTGAGACCAATTGATGCATCTTAGATGGCTGCTTGTTAGCATTTAAGACCCCAGACGCTACATTTCAAAGTGGGATGCAGAATGTCTTCATAATAGTATTATTTTGCCAATTGACTTAGAAGTCCCCTCAAACCATGTTCCCCAGACCCCCGCCCCTGCTCCGCTGACCTTTGAAGCATTCATTTTATCCCGGAAACTTCTTTGCTTTTGGTCCAGTCCAGTTGAGCTGACCTTCCGTGTATTGAGTGTTGTCCTTCTCTTCACCTAAAGTAGTTCTTATCTACTAACTAATCAGTAAACAACCCTCTTCCACCCTCCCTCCCTCCCCCCCTCGTAACCACAAAAGTATGTGTTCTTCTCAGTTTATACTATTTCTCAAATCTTATAATAGTGATCTTATACAATATTTGTCCTTTTGCCTCTAATTTCACTCAGCATAATGCCTTCCAGGTTCCTCCATGTTATGAAATATTTCACAGATTCGTCACTGTTCTTTATCGATGCGTAGTATTCCATTGTGTGAATACACCACAATTTATTTAACCATTCATCCGTTGATGGACACCTTGGTTGCTTCCAGCTTTTTGCTATTGTAAACAGAGCTGCAATAAACATGGATGTGCATGTATCTGTTTCTGTGAAGGCTCTTATTTCTCTAGGGTATATTCCGAGGAGTGGGATTTCTGGGTTGTATGGTAGTTCTATTTCTAACTGTTTAAGATAACGCCAGATAGATTTCCAAAGCGGTTGTACCATTTTACTTTCCCACCAGCAGTGTATAAGAGTTCCAATCTCTCTCCGCAGCCTCTCCAACATTTATTATTTTGTGTTTTTTGGATTAATGCCAGCCTTGTTGGAGTGAGATGGAATCTCATCGTAGTTTGAATTTGCATTTCTCTAATGGCTAATGATCAAGAGCATTTTCTCATGTATCTGTTAGTTACCTGAATATCTTCTTTGGTGAAGTGCGTGTTCATATCCTTTGCCCACTTCTTGATTGGGTTGTTTGTCTTTTTGTGGTTGAGTTTTAACAGAATCATATAGATTTTAGAGATCAGGCGCTGGTCGGAGATGTCATAGCTGAAAATTCTTTCCCACTCTATAGGAGGTCTTTTTACTCTTTTGGTGAAGTCTTTAGATGAGCATAGGTGTTTGATTTTTAGGAGCTCCCAGTTATCTGGTTTCTCTTCGTCATTTTTGGTAATGTTTTGTATTCTGTTTATGCCTTGTATCAGGGCTCCTAAGGTTGTCCCTATTTTTTCCTCCATGATCTTTATCATTTTAGTCTTTATGTTTAGGTCTTTGATCCACTTGGAGTTAGTTTTTGTGCATGGTGTGAGGTATGGGTCCTGTTTCATTTTCTTGCAAATGGATATCCAGTTATGCAGCACCATTTGTTAAAAAGACTATCTTTTCCCCACTTAACTGACACTGGGCCTTTGTCAAGTATCAGCTGCTCATATGTGGATGGATTTATATCTGGGTTCTCAATTCTGTTCCATTGGTCTATGTGTCTGTTGTTGTACCAGTACCAGGCTGTTTTGACTACTGTGGCTGTATAATAGGTTCTGAAATCAGGTAGAGTGAGGCCTCCCACTTTCTTCTTTTTCAGTAATGCTTTGCTTATCCGAGGCTTCTTTCCCTTCCATATGAAGTTGGTGATTTGTTTCTCTATCACATTAAAAAATGACATTGGAATTTGGATCGGAAGTGCATTGTATGTATAGATGGCTTTTGGTAGAATAGACATTTTTACTATGTTAATTCTTCCTATCCATGAGCAAGGTATGTTTTTCCACTTAAGTAGGTCCTTTTTAGTTTCTTGTAGTAGTACTTTGTAGTTTTCTTTGTATAGGTCTTTTACATCTTTGGTAAGATTTATTCCTAAATATTTTATCTTCTTGGTGGCTACTGTGAATGGTATTGATTTGGTATTTCCTCTTCGATGTTCTTTTTGTTAATGTAGAGGAATCCAAGTGATTTTTGTATGTTTATCTTATAACCTGAGACTCTGCCAAACTCTTCTATTAGTTTCAGTAGTTTTCTGGAGGATTCCTTAGGGTTTTCTGTGTATAAGATCATGTCATCTGCAAACAGAGATAACTTTACTTCCTCCTTGCAATGCCGATGCCCTTTATTTCTTTGTCTAGCCTAATTGCTCTGGCTAGGACCTCTAGCACAATGTTGAATAAGAGCGGTGATAAAGGGCATCCCTGTCTGGTTCCCGTTCTCAAGGGAAATGCTTTCAGGCTCTCTCCATTTAGAGTGATGTTGGCTGTTGGCTTTGTATAGATGCCCTTCATTATGTCGAGGAATTTTCCTTCAATTCCTATTTTGCTGAGAGTTTTTATCATAAATGGTTTTTGGACTTTGTCAAATGCCTTTTCTGCATCAATTGATAAGATCATGTGGTTTTTGTCTTTTGTTTTATTTATATGGTGGGTTACATTAATGGTTTTTCTAATATTAAACCAGCCTTGCATACCTGGTATAAATCCCACTTGGTCACGATGGATTAATTTTTTGATATGTTTTTGAATTCTATTGGCTAGAATTTTGTTGAGGTTTTTGCATCTATGTTTTTGTGATGTCTTTATCTGGTTTTGGTATCAGGGAGATGGTGGCTTCATGGAATGAGTTAGGTAGTATTCCGTCATTTTCTATGCTTTGAAATACCTTTAATAGTAGCGGTGTTAACTCTTCTCTGAAAGTTTGGTAGAACTCTGCAGTAAAGCCATCCAGGCCAGGGCTTTTTTTTTTGTTGGGAGTTTTTTGATTACCGTTTCAATCTCTTTTTTTGTTATGGGTCTATTTAGTTGTTCTACTTCTGATTGTGTTAGGTAGGTAGTGTTTTTCCAGGAATTCATCCATTTCTTCTAGGTTTGCAAATTCGTTAGAGTACAATTTTTCGTAATAATCTGATACGATTCTTTTAATTTCTGTTGGGTCTGTTGTGATGTGGCCCATCTCGTTTCTTATTCAGGTTATTTGTTTCCTTTCCTGTATTTCTTTACTCAGTCTGGCCAATGGTTTATCAATTTCTTTAATTTTTTCAAAGAACCAGCTTTTGGCTTTGTTAATTCTTTCAATTGTTTTCCTGTTCTGTAATTCATTTAGTTCAGCTCTAATTTTCATTATTTGTTTTCTTCTGGTGCTGATGGATTCTTTTGTTGCTCACTTTCTATTTGTTCAAGTTGTAGGGACAGTTCTCTGCTTTTGGCTCTTTCTTCTTTTTGTATTTGTGCATTTATCGATATAAATTGACCTCTGAGCACTGCTTTTGCTGTGTCCCAGAGGTTTTGATAGGAAGTGTTTTCGTTGCGTTCTATGAATTTCTTTATTCCCTCCTTAATGTCTTCTATAACCCAGTGTTTTTTCAGGAGGGTATTGTTCAGTTTCCAAGTATCTGATTTCTTTTCCCTAATTTTTCTGTTATTGATTTCCACTTTTATGGCCTTATGGTCTGAGAAGATGCTTTGTAATATTTCGATGTTTTGGATTCTGCAAAAGTTTTTGTTATGACCTAATATGTGGTCTATTCTGGAGAATGTTCCATGTGCGCTAGAAAAAAAGTATACTTTGCAGCAGTTGGGTGGAGTGTTCTGTATAAGTCAATGAGGTCAAGTTGGTTGACTGTAGCAATTAGATGTTCCGTGTGTCTGTTGAGCTTCTTACTGGATGTCCTGTCCTTCTCCGAAAGTGGTGTGTTGAAGTCTCCTACTATAATTGTGGAGATGTCTATCTCATTTTTCAGTTCTGTTAAAGTTTGTTTTATGTATCTTGCAGCCCTGTCATTGGGTGCATAAATATTTAATATGGTTATATCTTCCTGGTCAATTGTCCCTTTAATCATTATGTAGTGTCCTTCTTTATCCTTTGTGGTGGATTTAACTTTAAAGTCTATTTTGTCAGAAATTAATATTGCTACTCCTGCTCTTTTTTGCTTATTGTTTGCTTCATATATTTTTTTCCATCCTTTGAGTTTTAGTTCGTTTGTGTCTCTAAGTCTAAGGTGTGTCTCTTGTAGGCAGCATATAGACAGATCATGTTTCTTTATCCAGTCTGAGACTCCCTGTCTCTTTATTGGTGCATTTAGTCCATTTACATTCAGCGTAATTATAGATAAATTTTTTTTTATGTGTTTAGCGCTGTCATTTTGATGCTGTTTTATGTGTGTTGTTGACAATTTCATTTTTCCACTTACTTTTTTGTGCTGAGACGGTTTTCTTTGTAGATTGTGTGTTCCTCATTTTCATAGCATTTGACTTTGTGTTTGCTGAGTCGTTATGTTTTTCTTGGTTTTTATTTTGAGTTATGGAGTTGTTATACCTCTTGGTAGTTACCTTAATATTTACCCCTATTTTTCTAAGTAAAAACCTAACTTGTATTGTCCTATATCGCCTTGTATCTCTCTCCATATGGCAGTTCTATGCCACCTGTATTTAGTCCCTCTTTTTGATTATTGTGATCTTTTACATATTGACTTCAACGATTCCCTGTTTTGAGCATTTTTTTTTTAATTAATCTTAATTTGTTTTTGTGATTTCCCTATTTGAGTTGATATCAGGATGTTTTGTGACCTTGTGTTGTTTTGGTATCTGATATTATTGGTTTTCTGACCAAACGATTTCCTTTAGTATTTCTTGTAGCTTTGGTTTGGTTGTTGCAAATTCTCTAAGCTTGTGTTTATCTGTAAATATCTTAATTTCACCTTCATATTTCAGAGAGAGTTTTTCTGGGTATATGATCCTTGGCTGGCAGTTTTTCTCCTTCAGTGCTCTGTATATGTCATCCCACTGCCTTCTTGCCTGCATGGTTTCTGCTGAGTAAAAGTCTGAACTTATTCTTATTGATTCTCCCTCGTAGGAGACCTTTCATTTATCCCTGGCTGCTTTTAAAATTTTATCTTTGGTTTTGGCAAGTTTGATGATAATATGTCTTGGTGATTTTCTTTTTGGATCAATCTTAAATGGGGTTCGATGAGCATCTTGGATAGATATCCTTTTGTCTTTCATGATGTCAGGGAAGTTTTCTGTCAGCAGATCTTCAATTATTCTCTCTGTGTTTTCCTTCCTCCCTCCCTGTTCTGGGACTCCAATCACACGCAAGTTATCCTTCTTGATAGAGTCCCACATGAGTCTTAGGGTTTCTTCATTTTTTAAAATTCTTTTATCTGATTGTTTTTTCAGCTATGTTGGTGTTAATTCCCTGGTCCTCCAGATCTCCGACTCTGCATTCTAATTGCTCGAGTCTGCTCCTCTGACTTCATATTGCGTTGTCTAATTCTGTAATTTTATTGTTAATCTTTTGGATTTCTGAATGCTGTCTCTCTATGGATTCGTGCAACTTATTAATTTTTCCACTATGTTCTTGAATAATCTTTTTGAGTTCTTCAACTGTTTTATCAGTGTATTCCTTGGCTTTTTCTGCAGATTGCCTTATTTCATTTCTGAGGTCATCCCTGATGTCTTGAAGCATTCTGTAAATTAGTTTTTTATATTCTGTATCTGATAATTCCAAGATTGTATCTTCATTTGGGAAAGATTTTGATTCATTTGGGGGGTTGTAGAAGCAGTCATGGTCTGCTTCTTTATGTGCTTTGATATCGACTGCTGTCTCCGAGCCAACACTAAGATATTGTAGTGATTTATTCTATATTTGCTCACTGAGTCTTATCTTGTTTTGTTTTCTTTCAATATACATGGATGGGCTACTAGATTGTGCTGTCTTGATTGTTGTAGCCCTTGACTTACTTATGACCTATTACCAGCTGGTTTGGGTTGTTACCAGATATATATGCCTGAGTCCATTCACTATTCTTGAGTAGAGTCTGATTTTGGGTCAAGTGTGTGATGCAGCCTATCACCTATCCACCTTGAGAAGTAGTGGGGATAGCTGTGTGCCCCAGATTCTAGTAGCAGCTGAGGTTCACACTCTGGGGGGGGGGCAGGATGCTGACAGGCTTCCCCCATATGTCAGTGAGGTAGGTGTGTCTCTATTCCCAAAGCACTTTGGTGGGTGGGCTCTGCAGCTGTACCTTAGGCCCCCAATGCAAGTACCTCTACAGATTGGTAGGTGTCACCCTCCTTAGACCCCTAAAGCAGGAGGCTAGGTGGTGTGGGGGGAGCTTCAGCCCTCAGTTCCGTGTTGTGGGTCAGTGAGGGCTCTGTTCAGTACGCAGAGATAGCAGACCTGGGAAACTTGTCTTTCCAGTAAATCCGCTAAAAAAATGCAGTCAGATCCCTATCAGAAATGCCTTTGCATTATAATAGCCACCTTGTTCCCTGTAGGGATGAAAGCTGGAGACTGGATCACATATGCTTGGCTGGAGCTGGTTCTGTGTTTTTAGTCCAATTAGGGAAGGATTTTTGGTTCCTGGGTTTTTTGTGGTTGCTTTTCTCAGGCCGGAAGAATGGGTTAGAAAAAGACCAAAAAAAAAAAAGGGGGGGAGGGGAAGAAAAACTGTGGAGCAGTTCTCCCTCTGGCTCAGGAAATTCCAATGTTAATGAAGCCGCCTGGGAAGGGGAGGAGAGGGTTCATAAAAACAGGAGAGAGTAGCACCTCGGAATATAGACAAAGTTACTTATCTTGCTTGGGATGACTTTTATCTGAGATTCCCGAGGGGCGTGTTGCCTATGTGCGCTGGCTGGGTAAAGATTGCCCCCAAGGGTCTGGCCCGCAGACCCCGCGGTGAGTTCCTCCACTGCCACTCCAAAGCCCAGCATCAAGGTTCCCTGGCTGAGACGCTGCACTCCCAGCTCCAAAACCAGACGCTGCCTCCCAGGGACTTCTCCTCCCATCAGCCGCATCACTGCGCCGCCCGCGCTGACTGGCTGGCCCCCCTCCCGAGGTCAGTTCAGGGGGGTAGGGCTGCGCTCCGTGTTTGCACCTTCACAGGATGTCCTGCTCAGCTCCCCTGCACCCAGTCCAAAGCCCTGAGTCAAGGTTCCTCGGCTGGGACGCTGCACTCCCGGCTCCAATACCAGTCGCTGCCTCCCGGGGACTTCTCCCGCCAGCCGCATCCCCGCGCCGCCCGCGCAGACCAGCTGGGCCCCCTCCCAGTGTCAGTTCAGGGGGGTAGGGCTGTGCCCCGTGTTTGCACCATCACAGGATGTTGTGTTCAGCTCCCCTGCATCCATTCCTAAGCCCGGCGCCAAGGTTACCTGACTGAGATGGTGGCTCCAGGCTCCGAAAACAGTCCCTACTTCCCCGTAGTTGTTCATTCTCCGTCTCTGTCACTCAGATCAACTCTTTAAATCTGTGTTTGTTGCTCAGGGTTTGTAGATTGTCATGTATGTGATCGATTCACTTGTTTTTCTGAGTCTTTGTTGCAAGAGGGATCCGAGGTAGCGTCTACCTAGTCAGCCATCTTGGCTGGAAGCCCTTGTTGGGAGTTTTTGATTAACTTTTCAATCGCTTCTTTTGTTATGGGTCTATTTAGTTGTTCTACTTCTGATCGTGTTAGTTTAGGTAGGTAGTATGTTTCTAGGAATTCATCCGTTTCTTCTAAGTTTTCAATTTGTTAGAGTACAATTTTTGTAGTAATCTGATATGATTCTTTTAATTTCTGTTGGGTCTGTTGTGATATGGCCCATCTCATTTCTCATCTGGGTTATTTGTTTCCTTTCCTGTATTTCTTTAGTCAGTCTGGCCAATGGTTTATCAATTTTTTATATTTTTTCAAAGAACCCTCTTCTGGCTTTGTTAATTCCTTCAGTTGTTTTTCTGTCCTCTAATTCATTTAATTCTGCTGTTATTTTTATTATTTTTCTTCTGGTGCCTGATGGATTCTTTTGTTGCTCGCTTTCTATTTGTTCAAGTTGTAGGGACAGTTCTCTAATTTTAGCTCTTTCTTCTTTATGTATGTGCGCATTTATCAATATAAATTGACCTCTGAGCACTGTTTTCGCTGTGTCCCAGAGGTTTGATAGGAAGTGTTTCAGTCTCGTTGCACTCTATGAATTTCTTTATTCCCTCCTTAATGTCTTCTATAACCCAGTCTTTTTTGAGCAGGGTATAGTTCAGTTTCGAAGTATTTGATTTCTTTTCCCTGATTTTTCTGTTATTGATTTCTACTTTTATGGCCTTATGGTCTGAGAAGATGCTTTGTAATATTTCAACGTTTTGGATTCTGCAAAGGATTGTTTTATGACCTAATATGTGATCTATTTTAGAGAATGTTCCATGTGCACTAGAAAAAAAGTATACTTTGCAGCAGTTGGGTGGAGTGTTCTGTATAAGTCTATGAGGTCAAGTTGGTTGACTGTAGCAATTAGATGTTCCGTGTGTCTGTTGAGCTTCTTACTGGATGTCCTGTCCTTCTCCGAAAGTGGTGTGTTGAAGTCTCCTACTATAATTGTGGAGGCGTCTATCTCACTTCAATTCTGTTAAAGTTTGTTTTATGTATTGTACAACCCTGTCATTGGGTGCATAAATATTTAATATGGTTATATCTTCCTGGTCAATTGTCCCTTTAATCATTATGTAGTGTCCTTCTTTATCCTTTGTGGTGGATTTAACTTCAGAGTCTATTTTGTCAGAAATTAATATTGCCACTCCTGCTGTTTTTTGATTGTTGTTTGCATGATGTATTTTTTCCATCCTTTGAATTTTAGTGTGTGTCTCTAAGTCTAAGGTGTGTCTCTTGTAGGCAGCATATAGAAACATCGTGTTTTTTTATCCAGTCTGCAACTCTCTATTGGTGCATTTAGTCCATTTACATTTAGCGTAATAATAGATAAGTATGAATTTAGTGCTGCCATTTTGATGCCTTTTTCTGTGTGTTGTTGACAATGTCATTTTTCCACTTACTTTTTTTGTGCTGAGAAGTTTTTCTATGTAAATTGTGTGCTCCTCATTTTCATAGTAGTTGAATTTATTTTTGCTGAGTCGTTATGTTTATCTTGGTTTTCATTTTGAAGTACAGACTTGTTAGACCTCTTTTTGTTACCTTAATATTTACTCCTATTTTTCTAAGTAAAAGCCTAATTTGTATCATCCTTTTTTTTTGTATCTCCATGTTTTCCTCTCCATATGGAAGATCTATGCCTCCTGTATTTAGTCCCTCTTTTTTGATTATTGTAATCTTTTACATAATGACTTCAACTATCCCCTGTTTTGAGCATTTTTTCTTTTTTAAATAAATCATATTTTTGTGTGTGATTTCCCTATTTGAGTTTATATCAGGATGTTTTGTTCCGTGACCTTGTTTTGTATTTGTATCTGATATTATTGATTTTCTGACCAAAGAATTTCCTTTAGTAATTCTTGTAGCTTTGGTTTGGTTTTTGCAAATTATCTAAGCTTGCGTTTATCTGTAAATGTCTTAATTTCACCTTCATTTTTGAGAGAGAGTTTTGCTGGATATATGATCCTTGGCTGGCAGTTTTTCTCCTTCAGTGCTCTACATATGTCATCCCATTGCCTTCTTGACTGCATAGTTTCTGCCGAGTAGTCAGAACTTATTCTTATTGATTCTCTTTGTAGGTGACTTTTCGTTTATCCCTGGCTGCTTTTCAGATTTTCTCTTTATCTTTGGTTTTGGCCAGTTTGATGATAATATGCTTTGGTGATTTTCTTTTGGGATCTATCTTGTATGGTGTTCGATGAGCATCTTGTATAGATATCCTTTCATCTTTCACAATGCCAGGGTAGTTTTCTGCCAACAGATCTTCAACTATTCTCTCTGTATTTTCTGTTTTCCCTCCCTGTTCTGGAACTCCAAACACATGCAAGTTATTCTTCTTGATAAGAGTCCCACATGATTTTTGGGTTTCTTCCTTTTTTTAAATTCTTTTATCTGATTTTTCTTTTTTTTTATATTGGTGTCAATTGCCTTATCCTCTAACTCCCTCACTCTGCATTCCAGTTCCTCAATTCTGCTCCTCTGACTTCCTGTGGAGTTGTCTAATTCTATAATTTTATTATTAATCCTTTGGATTTCTGAATGCTGTCTCTCTATGGATTCTTGCAGCTCATTAATTTTTTCACTATGTTCTTGAATAATCTTTTTGGTTTCTTCAACTGCTTTATCAGTGTGTTCCTTGGCTTTTTCTGCAGATTTCCTTATTTCATTTCTGAGATCATCTCTGACGTCTTGAAGCGTTCTGTGTATTGGTTTTTTATATTCTACATCTGGCAATTCCAGGAATGTATCTTCGTTTGGTAAAGATTTTGATTCTTTAATTTGGGGATTTGTAGAAGCAATCATGGTCTGCTTCTTTATGTGATTTGATATCGACTGCTGTCTTCGAGCCATCTATAATATATTGTAATGATTTATTTTATATTTGCTCACTGAGGTTTATCTTCTTGTTTTGGTTTGTTTCAATATACCCACATGGGCTACTAGATTGTGCTATCTTGATTACTGTAGTCTTTGAATCAGTTATGTCCTATTACCAGCTGGTTTGAGCTGTTACCAAATATATGAGCCTATGAGTCCATTCACTATTCTTGAACAGAATCAGCTTAGGTGTGCTGATTATGGGTCACCTAGTGTGTGGTGTAGGCTGTCACCTCTTTACTTAGAGGAGTAGTGGTTGTATGCACCAGATTCTAGTTGCAGCATGGGGTCACACTCCGAGGAGGGCAGGATGCTGACAGCCTTCCCCCATGTGCCAGTGAGGTAGGAGTTTCTCTATTCCTAGAGCACTTTGGTGGGTGTGCTCTGCTTCTGTACCTTAGGCACCCAATGCTTGTACCTCTAAAGAGTGGTAGGCCTCACTATCCTCAGACCCCTTTAGCAGATGGTTAGGTGGTGTGGGTGGAGCTTTAGCCCTCAGTTCCCTGCTGTGGATCAGCGAGGGCTCTGTTTAATAGGTAGAGAGGTATCAGACCTCCAAAACTTGTCTTTCCACTGCTTTGCTAAAACTATTACAGTCAGATCTCTATTAGAATTGCCTTTGCATTATAATAGCCACCTGGTTCCCTGTACGGATGAAAGCCAGAGTCTGTGGATCTCTTTTGCTTGGCTGGAGCTGGTTCTGTATGATTCCAGTTAAGGAAAGTCAGTGAAGGATTTTTCTCTCCCAGATTGTTAATTGCTGCTTCTCTCAGGCCAGGAGAATGGGTTAGAAAAAAAAAAAAAAAACCCGCAGAGCACTTCACTCCCTGGCCCAGGAAATTCCAATGTTAATGAAGCCATCTGGGGCAGGGAGGGGAGGGATCAGATAGATAGGAAAGAGTAGCACAATATAGACAAAGTTACTTATCTTGTTTGGTGAAGACTTTTATCTGAGATTCCAGAAAGGCGTGTAGCCTGTGTGTGCTGGCTGGGTTGAGATTGCCCCCGAGGGTCAGGCCTGCATCCTGTGCTTGCGCTGTCTCAGGAAGCCGTGATCAGCTCCTTCGCTCCTAGTCCAAAGCCCATTGCCAAGGTTTTCTGGCTGGGAAGCTGCACTCCAGGCACCAAAGCCAGTTGCTCCTTCCCCGTGATTTCTCCTACTTCTGTTAGCTGCGTCAGCATGTAGCCTGCATGCGCTGGCTGGGTTTCCCACTGAGGTTTCTCCAAGGGGTTAGGGCTTTTTCCCGTGCTTTTGCCACCTCAGAAAGCTGTGATCTGCTCCTCTGTACTTAGACCAAAGGCCAGGGCCAATGTTTTCTGACTGGGACACTGGCTCCAGGTTCTGAAAACAGTCTCTGCTTCCCCGTGGGTTCTCGTTCTCCTGTCAGCCGCGTCAGTGTGCAGCCTGCTTGCACTGGCTGAGTCTCTGCCGAGGTTACTCCAGGGGGTTAGGGGTTAGGGGTTAGGGCTACGTCCTGTGTTTGCCCCATCTCAGTAAGCTGTGATCAGCCCAACCACTCTGGCACCAGGGAAGTGCAAGGGCTCAAGGGCTGTGGCGGAGGACGCCAGTTCCAGAAGCAGTCGTTGCTTCACCATGCGGCTTTTCTCTCCCTTGTCACTCAGGTCAACTCCTTAGTTCCGTGTTTGATGGCCAGGTTCATAGATTGTCATGTATGTGATCGATTCACTTGTTTTTCAGAGTCTTTTTTGCAAAAGGGATCTGTGGTAGCTTCTACCTAGTCAGCCATCTTGGCCCTGCCTCCAGCAAATGGAGTTTCTTAAAAGGAAGTGTAACTATAATTCTCCACCAGAAAAGGAAGAAGAAGGGAGGAAAGGAGGCATTCCTAACAAAACAAGAAAACGTGTGCTCTGCTGCTGTTGTCTTTCTTTTTATCCAATGATATTTCTGCCTACAATTTTCTCTGACCAACATCAAGTCAAATAAGCACAAAATATTGATCCCTATCTGCCATTCTGCTTAAGCAGTGATAATGGGATGAACTTGAAAACCTGGATTACACAGATATTTCTTTAAGAGGAATGAAAATTGGTGCAACAGTACATGTAATTCAAAAGTTAATAGGACTCCTATTTATTCTACTTGCCTTCTTTAAAATTAGCTTAATTTTCATATCTCAGTGTCAATCAAGCAAAAAAAAAAATACTACCATAAAGAATTAATAGTGGACTGACTGGTATTAGTTTTGTTTTTTTTTTCCTCTCTTCCAGAATGTTCTGAAATCAGATGGTGGTGATGGTTGCACAATACAGTGAATAGAGTAAAAGCAACAGAATTGGACACTCCAAAATATTGAATTTTATGTTATATGAAGTATATCTAAACTTAAGTAAAGAATTAACAGCAGTCTTTATCGGCAATAAGACATTCATCCTTGATCAGAAGCAAAGAGCCCTTTACGTGGTATTAAGGACAAAAAACAGTGAAAATTCTAAGACAGTATCTGGAGTTCTTTTTTCTCTTGGTTTTCCCCTTTCCCCAAACCATCACTATTCTTTTTGCCCTGTCTTCTTCTAGTTTTACCCAACATTGCTAAATAGGGAAGACATTTTATATCATTACAAAGCATCCTAAATCAGCCAAGGGTTTTTCTCCTTCACCAAGCTTGGACTAACTGGAAACCTCTCATGGGTGTGAAAGCTCCTGGCCTTGAAGCTTTCTTCTTTCAGTTCCCCCAAATCAAGGGGGTTTTGTTTCAAAATCAAAATACAGCTGAATGAGCTTTTCAAAATGGACTTGACGGCAGGGCTCTGACCACACTAATTTAAGGAAAGTATTAAAAGCTGAGTACAGTTTCAAACAACAAAAGTGGGTCGACTCTCAGAGATTCTGCAGTAATCTAGCCCCTATCTCTTTCTCCAGCCTCATGTGGCACGACATCCTTGCCTTATACCCTTGGCTCCAGAGACTCTATCTGATATCCTGTTTCCCATTTTCCCTGCCATGCACAGGGCCTTTACACGTGCTATTCCCTCTACCCAGGGCACACTCTCCTCCCGTCTTTGCCTAGTTTATTCCCACTCATCTTTCAGATCTTTCTGAACCAAGTCAAAATATTGGAAGGAGTCTTCCAAACACTGGCCTTGCCTTCTGAAGACACATTTCTTAGATGTTGAGAAATGAAGGATGGTGGAAAATTAAATCTCTGCAGAATAGGTTTGAGGGCACCCTAGAGGCAACTTTATCTTAAAGAATTTTCGTGCAGATCTTGGGAAAGCTAGTGGAGGGACTGAAGGCTGACCACAGGCTCCCTCCGGATTCACCTGGTGCTAAAGGGAAGGTTCAGCGGCACAGAGAGAGTGCCGGAACCAGGGCAAGAGGAGACTTGAAGGGTCCGGATAGGGATGCTGGGTCACAGGAGGACTGTTTGCTTCATTCCCTCCCAGGCTCTCTGCTTGCCCATTCCTTCTGAAGGAACAGCCTCAGTGAGCTTCCCCTTCCCCACTGGGACCCCAGGCACCACCCCAGGCCCTGCACCTCCCAGCCACTCACCATCCACTGGCACTGAGGGACACGGCAGACCAAGCTGGAGCAGCGCTGCTGCCCAGCGTCCTGGTAGGCAGCTGGGCAGTGGGCCACGGGGGGCTGGCTCGCTCTTCAGCCATGCCATGGTCTGGGCATTCACGGGGTGACACACTCTGGTGTGGGCTCTTCGGTAGGTGGCTTAGTTACCTAGTGCTGCTATAACAGAAATACCACAAGTAGATGGCTTAACAAAGGCAAATTTATTCTCTTACAGTCTAGGAGGCTAGAAGTCTGAATTCAAGGTGCCAGTTACAGGGGAAGGCTTTCTCTCTCTGTTGGCTCTAGAGGAAGGTCCTTGTCATCAATTCTGCCCTGGTCTAGGGGCTTCTCAGCACAGGGACCCTGCATCCCAAGGATACATTCTGCTCCTGGCACTACTTTCTTGGTGGTATGAGGTCCCCCTGTCTCTCTGTTCTTTTTTCTCTTTTATACCTCAAAAGAGATTGACTTAATACAAAACCTAATCTTATAGATTGAGTCCTGTCTCATTAACATACCTGCCGATAATCCCACCTCATTGACATCATAGAGGTAGGGTTTACAGTGCATAGGAAAATCACATCAGATCACAAAATCTTGGACAGCACACAATACTGCGAATCATTGCATAGCCAGGGTGATACACAATTTTAGGGGTAGGATTCAATCCATGACAGTAGGAAATAGTAATGTCTTAGAGAAAGTATAGCCAGAATTCTCATTTGAAGTGAGGATGGTGAGATTTTGTCTCACATCTTTGGACATGTTATCAGGAGGGACCAGTCTCTGGAAAAGGACATCTTGCTTAGTAAATTAGGGGGTCAGCAAAAAAGAAAAAAAAAAATTCCCTCAACTAGATAAATTAACACAGTGGCTACAACAATAGATTCAAATATAGAAATGATTGTGAGGATGGTGGGTGCAGGACCAAGCAGTGTTTTATTCTGTTGTACCTACAGCTGCTATGAGTTGGAATGAACTCAACCGTGTCTCACAACAAAAACAACAGTAATAGCAATATGTAATAATATGGAGGCATTCTCATTTCCATCTTTTGGGTTTTAGACCATTGCATACTGTCTATAAGGGAAATGACACCGTACATTTGTTGCTGGTATAAGACACATACTGTATGCTGAAGGAGTGCCCAACCTCACAGGGTATTGTCTCCCAGATGGTGTCCTGTGACTTCACATTTCAATCAAGCCACCTGCTTCTGGGTGATGGGGCATATAGTAAAACTCATGGCATAAGCCCATAGCCCCAGTGCCTTTTCTGTAAGACCATCTTCTTGGTTATAGATGGTGTTATGTGTGATTCTGTGGTATAGATGAGGCATTTATGAGTCCACATATGGTGGTGCTACTAGAAGCAAAAATCAAACGACCGTGCGTTGCGAAAATCTGCTGCAAAGGACCTCTTTAAAGTGTTATAAAGCAAAGATGTCATTTTAAGGAATAAGGTGCGCCTGACCCTAGCCATGGTGTTTTCATTCACTTCATATGCATGTGAAAGCTGGACAATGAAGGAAGACCAAAAAAGAATTGACAGCTTTCTGTTACAGTGTTGGCAAAGAATGTTGAGTGTACCACAGACTGCCAAAAGAATGAACATATCTGCCTTGGAAGAAGTACAGCCAGAATGCTCCTTAGAAATGAGGATGGTGAGACTTCATTTCACATACTTTGGACATGTTATCAGGAGGGACCAGTCACTGGGGAAGGACACCAGGCTTGGTAAAGTCGAGGGTCAGTGAAAAAGAGGAAGACCAAAAATGAGGTGAATTGACACAGTGGCTGCAACAATGGACTCAAGCATAACAATGATCATGAGAGCAGTGTAGGACTGGGCAGTGTTTCATTCTGTTGTACATAGTGTTACCATGAGCTGGAGCTGACTAGATGGCACCTAACAATAACAAAGTAGAAGCAAGGCTAGCAAGGAAAGAAAAATCGTATGTAGAATAAGGATCTATTCCAATGTTGGTAAGTAACTGTAACTTCCATGATAAAAGGGCTCCAATGTACGCAATCTGTCCCCATAGCCAACATCAGGGGCCAACTTGGGAATGATGCTTATGGAGGTTCTTATTCTGCTTTTGTCAAGTTGAACACTCAGCAGTGATGATAACCAGATCGATAGCCCCTCGTAAGCATTAATCTGTCTCTATGCATTTTGCCTAATTTCAGTATTTCATAGAAATGAAATCATACAATATTGGTCCCTTTGTGTCTAGCTTATTTCACTTAGCATAATGTTTTCAATGTTCGTACATGTTGTAGCATAAATCAGAAATTCATTTCTCTTTATGGCTGAATAATATTTGTATGGATATATGACATTTTGTTTATCCAATAGTTCATTGATAGACATTGGGTTGTTTCTACCTTTTGGCTATTGTTCATAATTCTGCTATGAGTTGTCACGTACAAATTTCTGTCTGGACATATGTTTTCATTTCTCTTGGGTGTATATCTACTAGGATGGAATTGCTGGGTCATACGGTAACACCGTGTTTAATCGTTTGAGAGCTGCCAGACTGATTTCCAGCTGCACAATTTTACATCTCTACCAGCAGTGTATCAGCGTTCCTAATTCTCCACATCCTCGTCAGCACTTGATGTTATCTGACTTTTTGATTCTAGTCATCTTAATGGGTGTGGAGTGTTATCTCATTGTGGTTTTTATTTACATGTCTTGGCATGAAAAGATGCCAAATATCTTCTCATGTGCTTATTAGCTGTATGTATACATACTTTGGAGAAACATGTATTCAGGTCCTTTGCATATTTTTTAGTTGGATTGTTTGTCTCTTTATTCTTGGGTTGTGAGAGTTCCTTATTCTAGATATAAGTACCTTACCAGATACATGATTTGCAAAAAATTTCCCATATTTTGTGGGTCGTCTTTTCATTTCCTTGTTTCTTGAAATGCTGATTTATGGTTCCAATTACCTCTTTTCTGATAGAGGCAGCTAAGGTCTCATACTCACATGGTGTCTTGCGATCAAGAGGTCAGTATTTACCACTGCCCAATACTTAGGTACTACTAGACTACCAGTTCCATTGACTTGACTCTGACTCATGGGCACCCTATGCATGTCAGAGTAGAACTGTGCTCCATAGGGTTTTCAATGGCAGGTTTTTCAGAAGTAGATTTGCAGGCCTTTTTTCCGACATGCCTCTGGGAGGGCTTAAACCGTCAAACTTCCAGTTATCATTCAAGAATATAAACTATTTATACCACCCAGGGAAAATAGCCAGGTAGGAACTGCCTATCAAATGGAGAATAGTTGACAGTACTCTAAAAACGCTAAGGGTCTCAACTGCAATTCTACTCTTTGATTTTTCCAAGGCTTTATAAGGCATCCCTATGGAGAACCTGGTGGTGTAGTGGTTAAGAGTTTGGCTGCCAATCAAAAGGTCAGCAGTTCGAATCCACCAGGCAGTCCCTGGAAACCCTATGGGGCAGTTCTACTCGGTACTACAGGGTTTCTGTGAGTTAGAATCTACTCAAAGGCAAGGGGATCTACCATAGAAAAAAGAAAGAATACCCATTGCTGTCGAGTTGCTTTTGACTCAGTGACCCTGCAGGACAGAGTAGAACTGCCTTATAGGGTTTCCAAGGATGTAATCTTTACGAAAGCAGACTCCCATATCTTTCCCCCACAGAGCACCTGGTGGGTTCGAACTGCCAACCTTTCAGTTAGCAGCTAAGTGCTTTAATTACTGCACCACCAGGGCTCCTTTTCTATCTGCCATAGACATTTAAATTAGCATTGCATTTCTTGTGGCATGAGGCCAAAGTGGTAAGACAGCTTGCACTGCAGTCTGGATCTGCTCCAGAGCGCTCTCTTGCTGTGAACTGCCTTTAGAGCTGTAAGCCTTATGGGTTACCACATAGTAAGTGGTCCCAAAAACACTGTGTCCTTTATTCATGGTGGTAGTACATGAAAGTTCCCTGGGTTCTAAATATAGTCATAGATCAATCGTCTGTAGACATAGTCCTGAGAAAGTGTGCTGCTGTCCTTGCCAGGTGAAGGCAAACTGCTTCTGATTATTTTTGCTGATAGAATACAACTTAAACCATTTACTGAATCAAAAGCTACATAAGAGTTTCCAGTAGTGACAATGGATCTGGAACACAGCTGCAATTGGCATCAACAATTAAGTTGAGGATTAACCACCAATATTCTCCAACTCGTCTGGTTTTTGCTCTGGCAAATCAGACAAGTAACACTGAATGATTAAATATCCTGATTTAACTGTCTTGTTTACACCTCTTGTCTTACCACCCCATGCAATTTAATATTTGACCAAGGTTTTTCATTTTTTAAAGAAATGTCATTAGTAGAACTAACATAAGCTGAAAGTAGAGACCTCAGTTTTGCACTTCCATCTCTTGCATGTTCCCATCTAGTACCGTAATATGTGAGATACACATGCAGCTCTCAGCTGAAAATGTTATTAAACATGGACAATAACCAGTGTCCCAACTCTTTTTTCCTGATCCTGTCCTGGTGCAATATAACTAACTTCTATCATCCAAGGACAGTATACAGAATGATCAATAATAAAAATCATGCATCTCTAGATAATTCATTATGGCCTCTGGTCCTGGTAGGAGAAGTATTAAAGCTTCTGCCAGCTACTTCATTTAGCAGGTAGTTTTTCAGTGGCTTGTGCTATGGCCTGTAAGATGCATAAAGTCACCAGGCTGCCAGTCAGATGGTCAGTGAATGTGGGACATTATATATTAGGTTTATGTGAAATATAGGCAAAACATAGGGACTGAGAGAAATCCTGTCATAGAGCACTTAGCGTGTAGTTTGAATGCTCTTGCTTCATAGAACGAGCATTTTTGTCTGGTGTAAATCTACAATGATTTAGTTATTTTTTGTTTAGTAACACTTTTTATTTTGCAAAAAATACTTTTAGTAGCAATTGGTTTAAGAACTGAAGTGCATGTCTAGTAAAATATTAAGTACTATATTTTCATGTCTCAGGATAGTTGATGATGAACATGTAAGTTCCCAAAATGTCTGTTGACATTTTCCGTCCATCATGGAGCTCAGGGATATCACTGACAATCTGAAAATCTAAATGCACATATCTGCTGAAGAAACATCAGCAACCACTTCAAAAGTTCCTGGTTATTTTAAGAACATTGCTCAAAGACAGTATTTTTTAAAGACATTTTGACATATACAGCACAGGTCTATTACATATCACTCTATGAAACATGACTTTTCAATTAGATCAAATGGCTGGCCTTCTAAATTAATTTTGTTCATTTTTTCAAGTTTTCTTGTGCACATATGTTGGTTCTATTAATGGGTAAATGATGCCAGTTCTATAGTGGTACCAACAGATACTTTAAATAGAAAATCAGTTAACCCCATTCATGGTTCAATTTTTTTTTTTTTTTTGTCTAATACATGACATCCAAATAATTGTTTTCAAAACTCCTTCTGTTAAAGAAAAACATTTGACACTATATAAAGGCTGTTGTAAATTTAATCCCCCCCCCAGTGATTATATAAATTCGGTTGGTAAAATAATACAATTAATAAACTTCTCGATGTTTCTTGAATAAATTTTGATGCCGTAATTCATAATTCCAGGAAGCTATGATATTCTTTAGTTACTGAAAAATTTTTGAAGTATTTGATGTTTTCTTCCCCCACTGAAACTCCTTCTTCTCTCTCTCCCCCCACCCCCCCATTTGATTCCCTATTTTTAACAAGTTGGATCGCCTAGTTTTCTAATTTTCTACCTTTTTGCCTTTCTGCTATACCTTCTGAGAGATTTTTTTCAACTTTATCTTCTAATCCAGCTATTGAGTTGTCACTTTTGATACATCTTAATTTCCCAGAACTATATATATTTTTGTACACTGAATAGTCCCCCCCCCTTTTTTTGTTTTTATAACACCCTGTTCTACATTCCTGATAAAGAATAATGACAAATCTGTGAAGCATCTCCTAACAGGGATGAATCTGGAGGACATTATGCTGAGTGAAATGTCAGTTACAAAAGGACAAACATTGAGTGAGACCACTACTGTAAACACTCACGAAAAGGTTTAAGTACAAAAAGGAACAATCTTTGATAGTTATGAGGGCACGGAGAGGGGTGGGGATGGAAAAAGATTTAATAGACAATAGATAAGTAGAAGCTTTGATGAAGGATAAGATAGTACACAATACCGAGAAAGCCAGCACAACCTGAATGAGACATGGTCATGGTAGCTCCATAGACACACCCAGACTCCCTGAGGGCCTGAATTGCTGGGCTGAGAGCTGTGGGGAACATGATCTCAGGGAATATCTAGCTCGATTGGCATAACATAGTTTATAAAGAATATGTTCTACATTCTACTTTGGTGAGTAGCATCTGGGGACTTAAAAGCCCATGAGCAGCCATCTAGGATACTCCACTGGTCTCAGCCCTTCGGGAGCAAGGAATAATGAAGAAAACTGAAGATACAAGGGAGAGATTAGTCCAAAGGACTAATGGACCATGTCTACCATTGCCTCTACCAGACTGAGTCCGGAACAACAACATGGTGCCTGGCTACCAATATTGACTCCTGTGACATGGATCACAATTTAGGGTCCCAGACAGAGCTGTAGAAAAATGTAGAACAAAATTCCAACTCAAAAAGAAAGATCAGGCTTGCTGGCCTGACAGAGATTGGAGAAACCCTGAGAGTATGGCCCCCAGGCAAACTTTCAGGTTGCTCCTGAGGTTCACCCTTTAGCCAAAAATTGAACAGGTCCATGGAACAAAGCAAGACTGAAGGGGAACACCAGCCCTGGGGCAGGGACTGGAAGGTAGGGGGTAACAGGAAATCTGGTAATGGGGAAACCAGGGTTGAGAGTGGAGAGTGTTGACATGTCATGGGGTTGTTAACCAATGTCATAAAACAATGTGTGTACTGACTCTCTGATGAGAAACTAGTTTGTTCTGTAAACCTTCATCTAAAGTACAATAAAATGAAAAATAAAAAAGGAGAAAAAAATGGGCAAAGGAAATTAACAGATACTTCACCAAAGAAAATATTCAAGAGACCAACAGACACATGCAGAAATGCTCACAATTCACTAGCTATTCCCCACCAGAGAAATGTAATTCAAATCACAATGAGCTACCATCTCACCCCAACATTACCGGCCCAAATCACTAAAACAGGAAATAGCAAATGTTGGAGAGGCTGCAGAGAGATCGGAACCCTTATGCATTGCTGGTGGGAATGCAAAATGATACAACCATTTTGGAAAACAATATGGCACTTCCTTAGGAAGCTAGAAATAGAAATACCATATGATCCAGCAATCCCACTCCTAGGAATATATCCTAGAGAAATAGGAGTCATCACAGGAATAGACATAAGAACACCCATGTTCATTACAGTATCGTTCACAATAGCAAAAAGATGGAAACAACCTAGATGCTCATTAACGGATGAATGGATAAGCAAACTGTGGTACATACACACAATGGAGTATTAAACAATGATAAAGAACAACGATGAATCCGTGAAGCGTATCATAACGTGGATGAACCTGAATCTGGAGTGCATTATGCTGAGTGAAATAAGTTAATCACAAAAGGACAAATATTGTATGAGACCACTATTGTACTGAAGAGGTTTATACAGAAAAAGAAACAATCTTTGATGGTTACAAGGCAAGGGAGGGGGACTGGAGAAACACTAAATAGACAATTCATAAGTGGTATCTTTGGTGAAGGGTAAGGCAGTAAACAATATTGGGGAAGCCAGCACAATTTGTAGAAGGCAAGGCCAGGGAAGCTCCACTGACATATCCAAACTCCCTGAGGGACCAAATTACTGGGCTGAGGGCTGTGGGGACCATGGTCTCGGGTAATGTCTAGCTCAATTGGCATCACATAGTTTATAAAGAAAATGTTCTACATTCTACTTTGGGGAGTAGCGTCTGGAGTCGTAAAGTCTGTAAGTGGCCATCTAGGATACTCCACTGGTATCACCCCTTCAGGAGCAAGGAAGAATGAAGAAAACTAAAGACATAAGAGAAAGATTATTCCAAAGGAGTAATGGACCACATCTATGATGGCCTCCACCAGTTTGAGTCCAGTACAACTAGATGGTGCCTGGCTACCACCACTGCGTGCTCTGACAGGGATCACAATAGAGAGTCATGGACAGAGCTGGAGAAAAACGAAGAACAAAATTCTAACTTAAAAAGGAAGACAGGAGAGGCGGGGCCAAGACGGCTGACTAGGTAGAAGCTACCTCGGATCCCTCTTGTGACAAAGACTCAGAAAAACAAGTGAATCGATCACATACATGACAATCTACGAACGCTGACCATCAAACACAGATCTAAAGAGTTGACCTGAGAGACTGAGAACAAACAACCACGGGGAAGCAGCGACTATTTTCAGAGCCTGGAGCCTGCGTCCCAGTCAGGAAACCTTGGTGCCAGGCTTTGGACTGGGCGCAGGGGATCTGAGCATGGCATCCTGAGAGGGCACAAATATGGGGCGCAGCCCTAGCCCCCTGAACTGACCTGAGGGGAAGCCCAGCCAGTGCATGCAGGCAGCACAGTGACACGGCTGACAGGAGGAGAAGTCACTGGGAGGCAGCGACTGGTTTTGGAGCCAGAAGTGCGGCATCCCAGCCGGGGAACCTTGGCACTGGGCTGTGGACTGGGAGCGGAGGAACTAACTGTGGCTTCTGAGACAGCACAAGCACGGGTCACGGGCCTGACCCTCGGGGGCAATCTCTACCCAGCCAGCACACATAGGAGAGACGCCCCTCGGGAATCTCAGATAAAATAGTCATCCCAAGCAAGATAAGTAACTTTTGTCTATATTTTGGGGTGTTACTCTCTCCTGTTTTTCTGAACCCTCCCCTCCCCTTCCCAGGCGGCTTCATTAACTTTGGAATTTCCTGAGCCAGAGGGAGAACTGCTCACGGTTTTTCTTTCCCCTTTTTTTTTTTTGGTCTTTTCCTAACCCATTCTTCTGGCCTGAGAGAAGCAACCACAAAAAACCCAGGGACCAAAAATCCTTCCCTAATTGGACTGAAAGCACAGAACCAGCTCTAGCCAAGCATATGTGATCCACAGTCTGGAGCTTTCATCCCTACAGGGAACAAGGTGGCTATTATAATGCAAAGGCATTTCTGATAGGGATCTGACTGCATTTTTTTTTTAGCGGATTTACTGGAAAGACAAGTTTCCCAGGTCTGATACCTCTGCATATTCAACAGAGCCCTCACTGACCCACCACAGGGAACTGAGGGCTGAAGCTCCCCCCAGACCACCTAGCCTCCTGCCTAGGGGCCTAAGGGGGGTGACACCTACCAATCTGTAGAGGTACTTGCATTGGGTGCCTAAGGTACAGCTGCAGAGCCCACCCACCAAAGTGCTTTAGGAATAGAGAAGCGCCTACCTCACTGGCACTTGGCAGAAGCCTATCAGCATCCTGCCCCCCCGGAGTGTGAACCCTTGCTGCTACTAGAATCTGGTGCACACAACTATCACCACTACTTCTCTAGGTGGATAGGTGAAAGTCTACACCACACACTTGATGACCCAAAATCAGATTCTACTCAAGAATAGTGAATGGACTCTTAGGCTTATATATCTGGTAACAGCCCAGACCAGCTGGTAATAGGACATAACTGACTCAAGGGCTACAACAATCAAGACAGCGCAATCTAGTAGCCCATCTACGTATATTGAAAGAAAACAAAACAAGATAAGACTCAGTGAGCAAATATAAAACAAATCACTACAATATCTTAGTGATGGCTCGAAGACAGCAGTCAGTATCAAACCACATAAAGAAGCAGACCATAATTGCTTCTACAACTCCCCAAACTAAAGTATCAAAATCTTTCCCAAATGAAGATACAATCCTGGAATTGCCAGATGCAGAATATAAAAAAACTAATTTACAGAATGCTTCAAGACGTCAGGGATGACTTCAGAAATGAAATAAGGCAATCTACAGAAAAAGCCAAGGAACACACAAATAAAGCAGTTGAAGAACTCAAAAAGATTATTCAAGAACATAGTGGAAAAATTAGTAAGTTGCAAGAATCCACAGAGAGACAGCATTCAGAAACCCAAAAGATTAACAATAAAATTACACAATTAGACAATGCAATAGAAAGTCAGAGGAGCAGACTCGAGCAATTGGAATGCAGAGTGGGAAATCTGGAGGACCAGGGAATTAACACCAATATAGCTGGAAAAAAATCAGATAAAACAATTTTTGAAAATGAAGAAACCCTAAGAATCATGTGGGACTCTATCAAGAAGAATAACTTGCGTGTGATTGGAGTCCCAGAACAGGGAGAGATAACAGAAAACACAGAGAGAATAGTTGAAGATCTGTTGGCAGAAAACTTCCCTGACATCATGAAAAACAAAAGGATATCCATCCAAGATGCTCATCGAACCCTATTTAAGATTGATCCAGAAACAAAATCACCAAGACATATAATCATCAAACTTGCCAAAACCAAAGATAAAGAGAAAATTTTAAAAGCAGCCAGGGATAAAAGAAAGGTCTCCTACAAAGGAGAATCAATAAGAATAAGTTCAGACTACTCAGCAGAAACCATGCAGTCAAGAAGGGAATGGGATGACATATATAGAGCACTGAAGGAGAAAAACTGCCAACCAAGGATCATATTTCCAGTAAAACTCTCTCGAAAATATGAAGGCGAAATTAAAACCTTTACAGATAGACACAAGCTTAGAGAATTTGCAAAAACCAAACCAAAGCTACAAGAAATACTAAAGGAAATTCATCAGAAAACCAATAATATCAGACACAAGCACAACACAAGGTCACAGAACAGAACATCCTGATACCAACTCAAATAGGGAAATCACAAAAACAAATTAAGATTAATTTTAAAAAGAAAAAAATGCTCAAAACGGAATCATTGAAGTCAAAATGTAAAATCTCACAATAATCAAAAAGAGGGACTAAATACAGGTGGCATAGAACTGCCATATGGAGAGAGATACAAGGCGATATAGGACAATACAAGTTAGGTTTTTACTTAGAAAAATAGGGGTAAATATTAAGGTAACTACCAAGAGGTATAACAACTCCATAACTCAAAATAAAAACCAAGAAAAACATAACGACTCAGCAAACACAAAGTCAAATGCTATGAAAATGAGGAACACACAATCTACAAAGAAAACCGTCTCAGCACAAAAAAGTAAGTGGAAAAATGAAATTGTCAACAACACACATAAAAAAGCATCAAAATGACACCACTAAACACATACTTATCTATAATTACACTGAATGTAAATGGACTAAATGCACCAATATAGAGACAGAGAGTCTCAGACTGGATAAAGAAACACGATCCGTCTATATGCTGCCTACAAGAGACACACCTTAGACTTAGAGACACAAACAAACTAAAACTCAAAGGATGGAAAAAAAATATCAAGCAAACAATAAGCAAAACAGAGCAGGAGTAGCAATATTAATTTCTGACAAAATAGACTTTAAAGTTAAATCCACCACAAAGGATAAAGAAGGACACTACAAAATGATTAAAGGGACAATTGACCAGAAAGATATAACCATATTAAATATTTATGCACCCAATGACAGGGCTGCAAGATACATAAAACAAACTTTAACAGAACTGAAAAGTGAGATAAACACCTCCACAATTATAGTAGGAGACTTCAACACACCACTTTCAGAGGGGGACAGGACTTCCAGTAAGAAGCTCAAAAGAGACACAGAAGACCTAATTGCTACAATCAACAAACTTGACCTCATAGACTTATACAGAACACTCCACCCAACTGCTGCAAAGTATACTTTTTTTTTCTAGCGCACATGGAACATTCTCTAGAATAGACCACATATTAGGTCATAAAACAAACCTTTGCAAAATCCAAGACATTGAAATATTACAAAGCATCTTCTCAGATCACAAGACCATAAAAGTGGAAATCTAACAGAAAAATTAGGGAAAAGAAATCAAATACTTGGAAACTGAACAATACCCTGCTCAAAAAAGGTTGGGTTATAGAAGGTATTAAGGAGGGAATAAAGAAATTCATACAATGCAACGAGAATGAAAACACTTTCTATCAAAACCTCTGGGACACAGCAAAAGCAGTGCTCAGAGGTCAATTTATACCGATAAATGCACACATACAAAAAGAAGAAAGAGCCAAAATCAGAGAACTGTCCCTACAACTTGAACAAATAGAAAGCAAACAACAAAAGAATTCATCAGGCACCAGAAGACAAATAATAAAAATTAGAGCTGAACTAAATGAATTACAGAACAGGAAAACAATTGAAAGAATTAACAAAGCCAAAAGCTGGTTCTTTGAAAAAATTAACGAAATTGATAAATCATTGGCCAGACTGAGTAAAGAAATACAGGAAAGGAAACAAATAACCCGAATAAGAAATGAAATGGGCCACATCACAACAGACCCAACTGAAATTAATAGAATCACATCAGATTATTATGAAAAATTGTACTCTAACAAATTTGCAAACCTTGAAGAGATGGATGAATTCCTAGAAAAACACTACCTACCTAAACTAACACAATCAGAAGTAGAACAACTAAATAGACCCATAACAAAAAAAGAGATTGAAACGGTAATCAAAAAACTCCCAACAAAAAAAGCCCTGGCCCAGATGGCTTTACTGCAGAGTTCTACCAAACTTTCAGAGGAGAGTTAACACCACTACTACTAAAGGTATTTCAAAGCATAGAAAATGACGGAATACTACCTAACTCATTCTATGAAGCCACCGTATCCCTGATACCAAAACCAGGTAAAGACATTACAAAAAAAGAAAATTACAGACCTATATCCCTCATGAACATAGATGCAAAAATCCTCAACAAAATTCTAGCCAATAGAATTCAACAAAATATCAAAAAAAAAAAAAAAAATCCAGCACGACCAAGTGGGATTTATACCAGGTATGCAAGGCTGGTTTAATATTAGAAAAACCATTAATGTAATCCACCACATAAATAAAACAAAAGACAAAACCCACATGATCTTATCAATTGATGCAGAAAAGGCATTTGACAAAGTCCAACGCCCATTCATGATAAAAACCCTCAGTAAAACAGGAACTGAAGGAAAATTCCTCAACATAATAAAGGACATTTTTTTTATACAAAGCCAACAGCCAACATCACTCTAAATGGAGAGAGCCTGAAAGCATTTCCCTTGAGAACGGGAACCAAACAAGGATGCCCTTTATTACCGCTCCTATTCAACATTGTGCTAGAGGTCCTAGCCAGAGCAATTAGGCTAGACAAAGAAATAAAGGGCATCCGAATTGGCATAGAGGAAGTAAAACTATCTCTATTTGTAGATGACATGATCTTATACACAGAAAACCCTAAGGAATCCTCCAGAAAACTACTGAAACTAATAGAAGAGTTCAGCAGAGTTTCAGGTTATAAGATAAACATACAAAAATCACTTGGATTCCTCTACACCAACAAAAACAACATCAAAGAGGAAATCACCAAATCAATACCATTCACAGTAGCCCCCAAGAAGATAAAATACTTAGGAATAAATCTTACCAAAGATGTAAAAGACCTATACAAAGAAAACTACAAAGTACTAGTGCAAGAAACTAAAAAGGACCTACTTAAGTGGAAAAACATACCTTGCTCATGGATAGGAAGACTTAACATAGTAAAAATGTCTATTCTACCAAAAGCCATCTATACATACAATGCACTTCCGATCCAAATTCCAATGACATTTTTTAATGTGATGGAGAAACAAATCACCAGCTTCATATGGAAGGGAAAGAAACCTCGGATAAGTAAAGCATTACTGAAAAAGAAGAAGAAAGTGGGAGGCCTCACTCTACCTGATTTCAGAACCTATTATACAGCCACAGCAGTCAAAACAGTCTGGTACTGGTACAACAACAGGCAAATAGACCAGTGGAATAGAATTGAGAATCCAGACAGAAATCCATCCACATATGAGCAGCTGATATTTGACAAAGGCCCAGTGTCAGTTAATTGGGGAAAAGATAGTCTTTTTAACAAATGATGCTGGCATAACTGGATACCCATTTGCAGAAAAATGAAACAGAACCGAAACCTCACACCATGCACAAAAACTAACTCCAAGTGGATCAAAGACCTAAACATAAAGACTAAAATGATAAAAATCACGGAAGAAAAAATAGGGACAACTTTAGGAGCCCTAATTCAAGGCATAAACAGAATACAAAATTTTACAAAAATGATGAAGAGAAACCAGATAACTGGGAGCTCCTAAAAATCAAACACCTATGCTCATCTAAAGACTTCACCAAAAGAGTAAAAAGACCACCTACAGATTGGGAAAGAATGTTCAGTTATGACATCTTCGACCAGCGCCTGATCTCTAAAATCTATATGATTCTGTTAAAACTCAACCACAAAAAGACAAACAACCCAATCAAGAAGTGGGCAAAGGATATGAACACGCACTTCACTAAAGATGATATTCAGGCAGCTAACAGATACATGAGAAAATGCTCTCGCTCATTAGCCATTAGAGAAATGCAAATTAAAACTACGATGAGATTCCATCTCACTCCAACAAAGCTGGCATTAATCCAAAAAACACAAAATAATAAATGTTGGAGAGGCTGCGGAGAGATTGGAACTCTTATACACTGCTGGTGGGAATGTAAAATGGTACAACCACTTTGGAAATCTATCTTGCGTTTTCTTAAAAAGTTAGAAATAGAACTACCATGGGACTCAGAAATCCCACTCCCTGGAATATACCGTAGAGAAATAAGAGCCTTCACGAAGAGATATATGCACACCCATGTTTATTGCAGCTCTGTTTACAATAGCAAAAAGCTGGAAGCAACCAAGGTGTCCATCAACGGATGAATGGTTAAATAAATTGTGGTATATTCACACAATGGAATACTACGCATCGATAAAGAACAGTGACGAATCTCTGAAACATTTCATAACATGGAGGAACCTGGAAGGCATTATGCTGAGTGAAATTAGTCAGAAGCCAAAGGACAAATATTGTATAAGGCCACTATTATAAGATCTTGAGAAATAGTATAAACTGAGAAGAACACATACTTTTGTGGTTACGAGGGGGGAGGGGGGAGGGAGGGAGAGGGTTATATACTGATTAGGTAGTAGATAAGAACTACTTGAGGTGAAGGGAAGGACAATACTCAATACACGGAAGGTCAGCTCAAATGGACTGGACCAAAAGCAAAGAAGTTTCCAGGATAAACTGAATGCTTCAAAGGTCAGCGAAGTAAGGGTGGGGGTTTGGGGACTAAGGCTTAAGGGGACTTCTAAGTCAATTGGCAAAATAATACTATTATGAAAACTTTCTACATCCCACTTTGAAATGTGGCATCTGGGGTCTTAAATGCTAAGAAGCGGCCATCTAAGATGCATCAATGGGTCTCAACCCACCTGGAGCAAAGGAGAATGAGGAACACCAAGGTCACACGACAACTATCAGCCCAAGAGACAGAAAGGGCCACGTGAAGCAGAGACTTACATCATCCTGAGACCAGAAGAACTAGATGGTGCCCGGCCACAACCGATGACTGCCCTGACAGGGAGCACAACAGAGAACCCCTGAGGGAGCTGGAGATCAGTGGGATGCAGACCCCAAATTCTCATAAAAGACCAGACTTAATGGTCTGACTGAGACTAGAGGAATCCTGGCGGTCATGGTCCCCAAACCTTCTGTTGGCCCAGGACAGGAACCATTCCCGAAGACAGCTCATCAGCCATGGAAGGGACTGGACAATGGGTTAGAGAGAGATGCTGATGAAGAGTGAGCTACTTGTATCAGGTGGACACTTGAGACTGTGATGGCATCTCCTGTCTGGAGGGGAGATAGGAGGGTAGAGAGGGTTAGAAACTGGCAAAATTATCAGAAAGGAGAGACTGGAAGGGCTGACTCATTAGTGGGAGAGTAAGTGGGAGTATGGAGTAAGGTGTATATAAGCTTATATGTGACAGACTGACTTGATTTGTAAACGTTCACTTAAAGCTCAATAAAAATTATTTTTTAAAAAAAGAATATACAAACTTAGAAATGAGATGAGGGGATAACCTGAAGGGGGAAAAAAAAAGGTTGAGTGCAGGGAACTTAAACCTCCCTTTCCACAGTGTATGAAGTGCTAACTTGGTTGACAAAATATGATGCTGAAACTACTATCCAACATGCCAACTCCAGTCTTTTTTCTCAAACTGTAGGCTTCAATGCCCTATATTTTGGGAACAACATACATTATATCATCTTTTTTCCAATTTGTATATTCTCTGCAGTGCACCATTGTCTTATTTTCCTTTTATTAGGTTATTACAAATCATCTCTGAAAAGAGACATACTGAAAGCTTTCTGAGAAGCTGTAGATCAAAACTAAGTACACTAGTTTGATAAGAATGGTTATGGTATTTTAGGAGTACTCCTGATACTTTCAACATATGTATTGGTTGGTCACTTAGCAGTTTTAGAGCGATCTCAATATACGAAACACCCTGAGTATTATTTACAGGGATTGGACCTCTTCTAGGACATCTTTTTATAGTTATACATTAAATATATTTTAATTATTACTGTTCTTTGTAATAAAACATTTTCTTAGAAGAACATGCTTAGTTTGGAAAAACTGGAATTAAAAATATCATATATGAGAAAAGGGCTTAAAAATACATTTAGTTCTGTAGAATGAGATAGGCATTCTTACTCCTCTTTCATGAAAATATGCGGTTCTACTTCAATGATGGAAACCCTGGTGGTATAGTGGTTAAGTGCTATGACTGTTAACCAAAAGATCAGCAATTTGAATCCACCAGGCTCTCCTTGGAAACTCTATGGGGCAGTTCTACTCTGTCCTATAGGGTCACTACGAGTTGGAATTGACTTGACGGCAATGGGTTTGGGCTTTATTTCAAAGACACATCAGGGAAAAAGTTACAGATTCAAATCCAAGACATTTTACAGCATATTACTTAAATCTTTTGTTCTTCCTTGTGTGGGTCAAGAGATACGCAAATTACTGAGATTTTATGTCAGTTCTCATGGTAAGGGATTTAAGATAATTGTTTTATTTCATTACTACAAAAATGCTGAAATATGAGTTAAATAATTTCCTTTAAAGAGATAAAAATTTAAGAAATGTATAGACATAAGATTCAAACCCAATTTATTTGACTTTAAAGAGCTTATATCTAACCATTACTCTTGCCTCCCTAAGAACTTAATTGTTAATTAGTAGTGAAAAATCTCAGGCTTTTTATGTACAGAAAATTACGTTTTGTGTACTTGCTGTTTTTTAGGGGGGTGGAGGGAGTTGAAAAATAAAAGTCAATGAAGGTACAAACACAATCCAGTTAAGGAATCCTAAAAAAAAAAGTATTATTTAAAATAAAAATAACAAGTGTCACAAGAAATTTGGTTTATGTGGTTAACCTTATGGAGGATATAAAAGCAGGGCTTTAACTGCTACCATACACAAAAATTAATTGCGGATGGATTAAGAACTTGAATGTTAACTTTAAAAAATAAATAAAGGACTACAAAGACAAACGAACAACAAAAAACAAGACAGGACTTGATAGCCAGACAGAGATGGGAGAAACCCTGAAAGTATGACCCCTGGACACCATTTCAGCTCAGTAATGAAGTCACTCCTGAGGTTCACCCTTCAGGCAAAGATTGGACAGGCCTATCAAATAAGACTTAAAAGTTGAGAAAAGGAGGAAAACTCTGGGTATTTTAAATAATATACTATGGTTATGAAAAAGCAGGTTCTCTCCTGTAATTAGGGTTTTTTTTTTTTTTTTTTTTTTTAATTGTTGAGGGCCAATCATCCATTTACTTAGTGACATTTCCAAATTATTTCTGCAAAGCTTGTATTCCTTGTCATGTCTGGCCACGGAAGTTTCTGTTCTGTTATCTCAATGAGTGAGTTCATGATCTCACAGTGATTTCTTTAAATGCTTGTACCCAAAAAGAAAAAATAATACTCTCCCAGTCTTTGCAGATTGGCTCCAAACTGGGACATCCTTTCAATGCTAACACAGACTGCCTAAAACTCTGCCTTGGCATTCGCTTCCTGTTTGCATGGAGCCCAAAGATCAGCCAGAGGTGCAAGCCTAAGGCCTTGTCAGTATTTTTTTTTTTTTTTTATGAGCATGTCTCCATCCTTAGGCATGCACATTACACTTCAGATTCCTCAGTATGTATGGTAGCCCTTCACAGTCCTTATTCCACCAACAATCTTCCTCCCAGACTTCTTTTTTTCCAAGGTTTTGGATCTCTGTTTTCTCTGTCCTCCATCCTTTGACCCAGAAGGGAGGACCATTTCTTGGAGCTTTGTACTCCTCAATTTCCATCATACATTTGTTGTTGTGTGCTGTTGAGTCAATTCCAACTCATAACTGACCCTACAGGACAGAGTAGAACTTTGGTCTGTGCCACCTTGAATGTGTGCTCTCTAGGTACATTTTTCCTCCAACCACTCTGAATCTGCTACCAGCGGATATGTGAGTGAGGAAATCAAATTCTATCTCTGGCGGCAGTGTCACAGGTCACTATGTAGGCTCAGGCTAACCTTGACTGTCTTTTGCCCCAGGCAAGGGCCTTCATCCTTCAAAAGAAATGATGACATGTGGGCACTGGCAGACATTATATTTTGAATCAACACAGGGGTCTGGCTGAGGGTCAATAGGCCAGGTGGCTAGGTAAAGGCCGAGTGGGTGGGGCTAAGGTTTCTTTCCCAATCACCATGGAGACAGCCACAGGAAGGCTGGGTGGAACTTCTGATGGGACATGTCACAAACACTGAGCCAAGAGGAGAGGTCCGGTCTAACTGGCCAGTTCAGCAGAGTCCTCCATTTTGTCCATGGACACTCAATGGCCTCTTCTGGTTTGGCCACAGGAATTGAGCACATCAGGGAATATCTTCACAGGTGGAAACCCCTGATGTGGACAGGTTCAAGACACTGGGAGAGCAGGCCAGGTACCTGCACTCTACTTACTTGATATCAGTAGACATGGTGACCTCGATTAGCATCTATGGTCTCTCTCTGGATGTGTTCATTTGGAGAAATCTCTTCATTCTACCCCTGAGAAACATCATGAGTGCCTGAGAGAGAGAATGGAGATGAAAGGGGGAAGTCTTTTGGCTGTACCGGTTCCCCATGGCCAGAGAATATGAGGTAGTCTATCGGGATGGTCTTAGATACTGATGATTGACATGGGAAATACACCACGGGTAGACCCTGGCCAGGTGGAGCTTGTGGGCAGATGCAAGCCCCTCTGGCGACTACTAATTCTGCTGATACGTTGTACGGTGGAAAACCCCGCCAAGTGGAAAGGGTAGATAAGATTGACCGATACCAGCCAGGGGCCTCTCCTGAGACTAAAGATCCCAACCTGGTCTCAACCTCATCACTTCAGCACACACTATGTCTGCACATATAATTCTGCCTTTATCTCTGAATGTTTTATGCTACTAGGAAAAAAAGCATGCCACTCAGCCAAAGGTAGTTCCGAGAAAATGAAGTGAACCTGCCATTTTCAAATGTTTGCTCTGTACGTGTCCCCTGCCTCTGGTGGAACAGGGTGTAGCTGGCCTCCGAAGACAAGGCCAAAACCCTGGCAGCCAGGGCCCCAGCAGTCCAGAGGCTTCTGGACGTGGGGATGTGGATGACCTGTTTGCCACATACAGGAGGGAGTCTTGGGCCCTAGACTGGCTCACCATTCAATTCTACGTAGTCCAGTAAGGTCACTGGCCCTTGGCTGGTGCCTCATTGAATGTGTGCTCTCTAGCGATATTTCTCCTCCTGTCATGATCATTCTGCCACCAGGGGATATGTGAATGTCAAAGTCACCGTCTATCACTGGCAGCAGTGTCACAAGTCACTAGAGATCGAGGCACAAGCTGACCTTAGCTGTCTCTGTCCCAGGAAAGGGCCCGAACCCTTTATTCCAGACGGTGACACCTCTGCCCTGGTGGACATTAATTCTGACAACACAGAGCACGGGGTGAGGGTCAGCAGGCGATGCAGGCTAAGTGAACATCGGGTGGGCGAAGCTAAGGCTTGTTTGCTATCACCAAGGAGACAAGCCTCAGAAGAGTGGGAGGAGCTTCTGATGGGCTAGCTGACAACTACTGAGCCAACGGTAGAGATCTGGCCCACCTGGCGGATGATACAGGGCCCTCCATTGTCACCTGTGACACAGTGGCCACCTCTGGCTGTGGCCAAAGGATTTCACCACACCCTGGGAAAGGCAATTCAGGCAGATGGGAGCCCCTGATGTGGACAGGTTCAGGGCATTGGCAGAGCATACCAGGTACCTGTTTTCCACTTTTCTGAGAGTATCAGTAGGCAAGGCATCCCCACTCAGCTTCTCTTACCTCTCTCTGTCTCTCTCTGGATGTGTTAATTCTGGGAACTCTCTTTATTCTACCCCTGAGACACATCACAGCTTGGAGTGCCTGAAAGAGTGCCTAGAGACAAAAGACCAAAGGGGGAAGGCCTCTGGCTGTACTGGTTGCTCATGGGCAGAGAAAGGCAGATAGTCTCTCTGGAAAGTCTAAATAGTAGTGATTGATGAGGGAGCTACACCACGGGCGGACCCTGGCCAGGTGAAGCTTGCTCACAGGTGGAAGCCTCTCCGGAGACTACTTATTCCAATGACAGCTTGTATGGAAACACCCAGGCAAGTGGAAGGGGCAGAAAACATTAATACATACCTTCCAGACACCTATCCTGGGTCAGAAGATCCCACCCTGACCTCCATCTTGTCATCTTCTCAGCACACACCTCCATGCACACATCAAATCCGCCTTTCGCCATGAACACCTTCACCTGCTAGGAAACACTTCAGCCACTCAGTCAAAGGAGATTACAGGCAAAATCATGCAAAACGAGCATTTTCAACATTGTGCCATCTGCTCGTCCACAGCCTCCGGTGGCACACTGCATATGCATCAGGTTTGCCAGGACAATGCCGAAATCCTGGCAGCCAGGGTCCCAGTAGTCCAGAGTCTATGGATGTGGGGATGTGGATGGCATGTTTGCAACCTACAACAGGGAGCCCTGGGCCCTAGAGAGGCTGAAACTTGAGCTCCACAATGTGTACTATATTTCTTTGCCTTTGGCCCGTGTCGCCTCGAATGTGTGCTCTCTAGGTACATTTCTTCTTCAACCACTCTGAATCTGCTGCCAGTGGATATGTGAGTGTGGAAATCAGTATCACTAGCAGCAGTGTCACAGGTCACTAGGTATCTAGGCTCAGGCTGACCTTGGCTGTCTTCTGCCCCAGGAAAGATCCCTAATCGTTCAAACTAAATGAAGACACATGGGCACTGGCTGTCATCATTTTTTTCATCAACACAGGGGCTGGGTGAGGGTCAACAGGCCAGGTGACCAGGTGAAGGCCGAGTGGGTGGGGCTACAGTTTGTTTCCAATCACCATGGAGACAGCCACAGAAAGTCTGGGTGGAACTTCTGATAGGACGCCACACGAACACTGAGCCAGTAAGAGAGGTGCGGCCTAACTGGCCAGTTCAGAAGAGTCCTATGTTTTGTCCATGGACGCTCAACGGCCTCTCCTGGCTTTGGCCACAGGAATTGAACATACCCAGGGAATATCTTCACAGGTGCCACCCCTGGATGTGAACAGGTTGAACATACTGGGAGAGCAGGCTAGGTCCCTGTGTTCCACCTACTTGAGGATATCAGTAGGCAAGGTGACCTCACTCAGCATTTATGGTCCCTCTCTGGATGTGTTCATTCATAGATATCTCTTTATTCTAACCCTGAGAAACATCACAAGTGCCTAAGGGAGAATCTGGAGATGAAAGGGTGAAGACTTCTGGCTGTACCAGTTCCCCATAAGCAGAGAATATCAGATAGACTATCTGGATGGTCTTAGAAACTTTTTATTGACATGGGAAACCATCAGAGATACGTGAGTGTTGAAATCAACATCTATCACTGGCGACAGTGTCACAGGGAACCAGGTATTTAGGCTCAGGCTGACCTTGGCTGTCTTCTGTCCCAGGAAGGGACATTTCAAAGGAAATGATGACACTTGGGCACTGGCGGACATTACTTTTTTCAATCAACACAGGGGTCACCGTGAGGGTCAGCAGGCCAGGTGAAGGTCAAGTAAAAATAAAATAATATTTTAGGTGGGGCTAAAACTTCTTTCCCAATCACCATGGAGACAGCCACGGCAGACTGGGCGGAACTTCTGTTGGGACTGGTCACAAACACCGAGCCAATAAGAGAGGTCCACCTTAACTGGCCAGTTCCTTAGAGTCCTCCATTTTGTCCATCAATACTCCATGGCCTCTTCTGGCTTTGGCCACAGGAATTGAGTACACCCAGGGAATATCTTTACTTCTGGCAACCCCTGATGTGGACATTTTCAAGACACTGAGAGAGCAGGCAAAGTACCTCTTTTACACTTAGTTGAGGATATAGGGTCGCTATGAGTCAGAATTGACTCGACGGCACTGGGTTTTTTTTTTTTTTTCAGGATATCAGTAGGCAAGGTGGCCTTATTTAGCATCTATGGTCCCTCTCTGTACGTGGTCCCTTGGAGAGTTCTCTTCATTCTACCCTTGAGACACATCACAAGTATGAGGGGCCTGAGAGCCTGGAGATGATAGGGGGAAGGCTTCTGGATGTACTGGTTCCCCATGGGCAGAGAATAGCAGTTAGCCTATCTGGATGGTTTCATATACTGTTGACTTACATGGGAAAGTCACCACTGGTGGACCTGGCCAGGTGGAGCTTGTGGGCAGATGCAACCTCTCTGGCGACTAATAATTCCGCTGATCCTTTGTATGGTGAAAAACCCCCTGCCAAGTGGGATGGGCAGAGAACATTGACCCACACCTGCCAGGAGCCTCTCCTGGAACTAAAGGTCCCAACCTGGTCTCAACCTTGTCACCCTCTCAGCACACACCTTGCATGCACACATAATTCTGCCTTTCTCCATCAGTGCCTTATCCTACTAGGAAAAACAGCATGCCACTCAGTCAAAGGCAGTACAGCCCAAATGAAGTGAAAATGCCATTTTCCAATTTTTGCTCCCGACAGGTCCACTGCCTCTGGTGGAACACTGTGTATGTGGCCTTCCTCCAAAGACAAGGCCGAAATCCTGGTAGCCAGGGCCCTAGCAGTCCAGCGGTTTGCCACATAAAGGAGGGATCCTTGGCCCTTGACTGGGTCGTCATTCATCTCCACGATGTCCACTAGTGGCCCTGGCCTTTGGTCGATGCGTCATTGAACATGTGCTCCCTAGCGATATTTCTCTACCCGTCACTATCATTCTGCCACCAGGGGATATGTAATTGTGGAAGTCACCATCTATCACTGGCAGCAGTGTCACAAGTCACTATAGATCTAGGCACAAGCTGACCTTAGCTGTCTTCTGCCCCAAGCAAGGGCCTGAATCCTTTATCCCAGATGGTGACACCTGGGCCATGGCGGACACTAATCTTTATCAAAACAGAGGGCTGGGTGATGGTCGGCAGGCCAAGTGAAGGCCGGGTTGGCGTGGCTAAGGCTTGTTCACCATCACCATGCAGACAGCAACTGGAAGAGCGGGCGCAGCTTCTGAGGGGCTGGGTAACATGTACTGAGCCAATGGGAGAGATCTGGCCCACCTGGCCAATGACATACGGCCCTCCTTTGTGAGCTATGACACTTAGTGGCTACCTCTGGCTGTGGCCACACGATTTCAGCACAACCTGGTAAAGGTTATGCAGGCAGATGGGAGCCTCTTGTGCAGAGAGGTTCAGGGCATTGGGAGAGTAGGCCAGGTATCTGTTTTCCACTTTCCTGAGGATATCAGTAGGCAAGGTATCCCCACTCAGCATCTCTTGCCTCTCTCTGTCTCTGTATGTGTTCATCCTCCAAAATCTCTTCATTCTACCTCAGAGACACATCACAACTTGGAGTGTCTGAGAGACTAGAGATGAAAGGGTGGAGGCCTCTGGCTATATTGCTTGCCTATGGGCAGAGAAGAGCAGGTAGTCTGTGTAGAAGGTCTTGATTACTGAGAGGAGCTACACCACAGGCAGACCCTGGCCTGGTGAAGCTTGCAGGCAGATGGAAGCTTTTGTGGAGAGTACTAAATTTGGCTGACACATGGTATGGAAAAACTCGGCCAAGGGGAATGGGCAGAAAACATTGACACATACCTGCCAGAGGCCTAGCTTGGGTCTGTAGATCCCACTCTGGTCTCCACCTTGTCTGTACACATCAAATCCTCCTTTCTCCATGAATGCCTTCTCCTGCTAGGAAACACAGCATGGCAAACTCCACCAAGGAGAGTACAGGAAAAGACAACTGAAACTACCATTTTCCACATTTTGCCGTCTGCTGGTCTACAGCCTCCAGTAACACACTGCACATGTGTCAGGTCTCCTAAGACAAGGCCGAAATCCTGGCAGCCAGGGCACCGGTATTCCAGTGTGTGTGGATGTGGGGATATGGATGACCTGGTTGCCATGTACAGGAGGGTGCCCTGGGCCCTAGACGGGCTCCCACTTGAGCTCCATGATGTCTGCTATTTTTCATGACCTTTGGCCCTTGCCCCCGTGACTATGTGCTCTCTAGCTCCATTTCTCCTCCAACCACTCTGAATCTGCCACCAGGGGATATGTGAACATGGAAATCAACACCTATCAGTGGCGGCAGTGTCACAGGTCACTAGGTATCTAGACTCAGGGTGACCTTGGCTGTCTTCTGCCCCAGGAAAGGGCCCTAAGCCTTCAAAGGAAATGATGACACTTGGGCACTAGCGGACATTATTTTTTTCATTAACACAGGGGTCTTTGTGAGGGTCAACAAGCCAGGTATTCCAGGTCAAGGACAAGTGGGCGGGGCTAAGGCTTCTTTCCCTATCCCCATGGAGACAGCCACTGGAAGACAGGGTGGAACTTCTGATGAGATGGGTCACAAACACTGAGCCAATAGGAGATGTCCACCCTAACTGGCCAATTCCTCAGAGTCCTCCATTTTGTCCACTGACACTCAACTGTCTCTTCTGGCATTCACCTCGGAAATTGAGCACACCCAGGGAATATCCTTACATGTGACAAACCCTGATGTGGACAGGTTCAAGACACTGGGAAGGTAGGCCAAGTGCCTTTTTTCCACTTACTTGAGGATATCAGTGGGCAAGGTGTCCTTATTCAGCATCTATGGTCCCTCTCTGTATGCATTCCTTCAGAGAGTTCTCTTCATTCCACCCCTGAGAAACATCACAAGTACCAGTGCTTCACAGAGAGCCTGGAGACGATAGGGGGAAGGCTTCTGGCTGTACTGGTTCCCCGTGGGCAGAGAATAGCAGGTAGTCTATCTGTATGGTCTTAGATACTATTGACTTACATAGGAAATTCACCACGGGCGAACCCTGGCCAGGTGGAGCTTGTGGGCAGATGCAAGCCTCTTCGGCGACTAGTAATTCCGCTGATCCTTTGTATGGCAAAAAAAAAACCCTGCCAAGTGGAATGGGCAGATAACATTGACCTATACCTGCCAGGAATATCTCCTGGGACTAAAGATGCCAACCTGGTCTCATCCTCATCGCCTTACAAGCACACACCTTGCCTGCACATATAATTCTGCCTTTCTCCGTGAATGCCTTATCCTGCTAGGAAAAATAACATGCCACTCAGTTAAAGGCAGTACCGCCCAAATGAAGTGACACTGCCATTTTCCGATTTTTGTTCCCGACAGGACCACTGCCTCCGGTGGAACACTGCTTATGTGGCTGCCCTCTGAAGACAAGGCTGAAATCCTGGCAGCCAGGGAGCCAACAGTCCAGTGGTTTCTGGATATGGGGAAATGGATGACCTGTTTGCCACATACAGGAGGGAGCCTTGGGCACTAGACTGGCTCGCCATTCAGCTCCACGACGTCCACTACTGGCCCTGGACTCTGTCTGGTGCCTCCGTGAATGTGTGCTCTCTAGCCATATTTCCCATCCCGTCACTATCATTCTGCCACCAGGGGATATGTGATCGTGGAAATCACCATTTATCACTGGTAGCAGTGTCACAAGTCACTAGAGTTCTAGGCACAAACTGACCTTGGCTGTCTTCTGCCCCAGGCAAGGGCGTGAATCCTTTATCCCAGATGGTGACACCTGGGCCGTGGTGGACATTAATTTTTATCAACACTGAGGTCTGGGCCAGGTCAGCATGCCAGGTGAAGGATGGGTGTGCGGGAATAAAGCTTGTTCACCATCACCATGTTTCCAGCCCCCGGAAGAGTGGGTACAGCTTCTGAGGTGCCAGGTCAGAAGTACCAAGCCAATGGGAGAGATCTGGCCCACCTGACCTATGACATAGGGCCCTCCATTGTGACCTATGACACTTAGTGGCCACCTCTGGCTGTGGCCACATGATTTTAGTACAACCTGGGAAAAGCTAAGCAGGCAGATGGGAGCCCCTGGTGCAGAGAGGTTCAGGGAACTGGGGGAGCACGCCAGGTACCCGTTTTCCACTTTCCTGAGCATATCAGTAGGCAAGGCATCCCCACTCACCATCTCTTGCCTCTCTCTCTCTCTCTCTGAGTTCATTGTACAAAAGCTCTTCATTCTACCCCTGAGACACATCACAACTTGGAGTGCCTGAGAGACTAGAGATGAAAGGATGGAGGCCTCTGGCTGTACTGCTTGCCCACGGGCCGAGAAGAGCAGGTAGTCTGTGTAGAAGGTCTTGATAGTAGTGATTGTTGAGGGGAGCTACACCACAGGCAGACCCTGGCCTGGTGAAGCTTGCAGGCAGATGGAAGCCTTTGCGGAGAATACTAATTTGGCTGAGACATGGTATGGGAAAACCAGGCCTAGAGGAATGGACAGAAAACACTGAAACATACCTGCCAGAAGCCTAGCCTGGGTATGAAAATCCCATCCTAGTCTCTACGCTGTCATCGTCTCAGCACATACCTTGCCTGCACACATCAGATCTGCCTTTCTCCATGAATGCCTTCTCCTGCTAGGAAAAACAGCACGTCACTCAACCAAAGGAGAGCACAGGCAAAGTCAACTGAAGCCCCCATTTTCAAGATTTTACCCTCTGCTGGTCCAAAGCCGCTGGTGGCACACTGCATGTGCGTCACTTCTCCGAAGAGAAGGCCGAAATCCAGGCATCCAGGGCCTCAGCAGTCCAGAGTCTGTGGATGTGGGCATATGGATCACCTGCTTGCCACGTACAGGAGGGAGGTCTGGGCCCTAGACCGGCTCTGCTTGAGCTCCACAACGTCAGATATTTTTCCTGAACTTTTGCCCATGCCCCCGTGAGTGTGTGATCTCTAGCTACACTTCTCCTCCGACCACTCTGAATCTGCCACCTGCAGATAGGTGAGCATGGAAATCAACATCTATCACTGGTGGCAGTGTCACAGGTCACAAGGTGTCTAGGCTCCGGCTGACTTTGGCTGTCTTCTGCCCCAGGCAAGGGCTCTGATCCTTCCAAGGAAATGAGGACACGTGGTCACTGGTCGACATCCTTTCTTTCATCCACACAGCATTCTGGGTGAGGGTCAAGAGGCCAGGTAGGCCAGGCGAAGGTCCACTGCAGGAGCTAAGGTTTGTTTCCCAATCACCGTGGTGGCAGCTACCGGAAGACTGGGTGGAACTTCTGATGGGACAGGTCACAAACACTGAGCCAATAGGAGAATTCTGGTCTAACTGGCCAGTTCTGCAGAGTCCTCCATTTTGTCCATGGACACTCAACCGCCTTTTTCTGGCTTTGGCCACAGGAATTAAGCACACCCAGGGAATATCTTTAAGACAGGTAGCAAAGGCCCTGAGATCGGAGGGTGACTCTTTGAGAAATAGCAAAGAGGCTACTGTGGTTATAAGACAGGGATCAAAGGCCTGAGAATAGAGGGTACCTGTTTGAGAAATAAAGAAGAGACTAGTGTAGTTAGAGGAGAAGCAAGTAAAAGAGAAATAGACTGTATTATAAGAGAGAAAATAGGGGGATGAGTGTGGAACCTAGAGACTTCGTAAGAGAAGGAGCAGAGGGCCCCCTTCTGACTTTCAGAAGCAGCTGGAGAAAACCAGACCCAGGGACATGCGCAGAATATACACGTGTGACCTCCCACCAGGGGCAGTGAGGGGCTACAGCCCCAGCCAGGGAATCGAACCCAGAGAGCGAGAGACTGCACAGGTGTGACACCCCATAATAAGTCCTGCTACGCATCCCAGAGGCCTCCAGGACAGGAGCCATCTTGGAAAGCTGCTGCGGCTGCACCTTAGTTAACATACCCCTGTCCTGAGCCTATGAATAAACATGGATCTTTTCCTGCCCAAGAACTTTGAAAAACTCGGGCCTGTCCTTTGTTCTGTGAGATGAGGGTAAGCCTTGCTCTAGGCTCTCCTTGTCTCCGCTTGCGAGACTCTTCAAAAATGCTTTGCTCTTGTGGAAAACTACGTGCCTTACCTGCTCATTCTTGACCAGTCAGGGGCAAGAACCTTATTCCAGCAACAATTTTGGTGAGCCAGGAGGCACAAAGGGATCCTTTGCGTCCCGTTCTTGGACCCAAGGCAGTGGAGAGGAGAATTGCCTGACCCTGGCGGTGAATGAAGCAGCTGCTGAGACTGATTTATTCTCGTGTTTCTCCGCCGGGTAAGGACTTCTCCCCTTTACTCCTCATGGCCCGACCTTAGTTTCATTTTCCTCCCAAGCAAACTTCCTGTTGTTGCGTCTGTTTTTCCTTGGAAATGTGAAGTACAATGATGAGGGCTCAAAAGCAATCCAAGTGGCAGATGAGTCGTCACCCGGGTAAGGCCACCCGGGAGTCCTCCATGGACGGGTGTCTCATACTATGGGGGCTGGAGGCACTAGTGAAGGGTGAAGCATCCCCAGAGTGACGGGCCTAAACTGACCCTAGGGACCAAGGGACACCTTCTAAAGGGTCTCCAGTGCGACAGGTCATTTGACCCTAGGGACTAAGAGATACCTTAAACCTTAGGGACTGGGGATCTCCCCATCAGAAATTACTACAGAAAGGTCTCAGCATTGTCCCCAGTGACATGGGTCATTTGACCCTAGGGACCAAGGGACACATTCCACGGAGCATCCCCAGAGCGATGGGCTCTCAAGCCCTAGGGACCAAGGGACACCTTCTGTTTGACCCCAGGGAGTAAGGAATTTCTGACCTGTTGGTAGTGCATTCTTGGCAGGAACTGCAGCCTGCCCCTTTTCCTCTCTTTGCTCTCCTCTCAAGCTGGCCTTTTGCCCAGCCACTTGTTCCAGTCGTCTTTTTTTGCGTCTGGATATTGTCTGCCTCTATTTTAGATGGTACACCGTGTTTCTGGGGGAATGGATGTAGAGGTCTCTATTTAGATGGAGAGATTGAAGCCCCTTTCTTCTGTATTGGGGTTAAGAGGTATCCGGAAAATCAAAGTGGAGATTCAGATATGCCTAGTAATGTGTTAGGCCTCACTAAGCCATTTCTGACTTGTCTAGTCCGAGCTTTCTCTGTTTGTCTTATATGTGACCAGGGCTCTATGGGAGATTGAGGCTGTGAGGTTGTCTCAGTCGCCTCTGTGTCTTATGTGTAATGTGTGTGTTGTATAGAAACTAATTGGTGAAGAGAAATTCAGGTTGAATTGGAGCATGCTTGTAGAGATTTCTGAGAATTTGCTGATTGGGCTGTTTACTGAGCAATTGGTCATCTTTTGCTGTAGGTGGTTTGAAGAAAAAAGGTAATTTTGTCTTAAAGGAAAAGTAGCTTCAGAACAGCAAAAGAGAAAGAAATTGTTGTCTTTTGCCTTTCAAAATGTCTGGAATTGGGATTACTCCCTCCAGCTTCTAGTCTCCCTAGCTACCAATTGGATTCCTTTACAAAATTGCTAAAGGGCTTTGGTATTTACTGGGTAGATAGCCTTTCAAAATGCCTCTGTATGTAAATGAATCCGAATGGGCTCATCTTGTCTTCTACCTTGAGTTAAAAGGTATGTAGGGTGGGGCAATATCAGACCTCCTTAGCCCCCAGCCCTCAGCTGCCAAGGCCACAATGGAACATGTCTGAAATGGCCTGGAGAAATGTTAATTGGTCAGTTGTGCAGGAACCTTGTGGTTTCCAAAGCCACTTGATAAAATTAAATTGGAAAATATGAGAAATAGTAAAGGTCGAATGAAAATTTGGAATATTTAAAGAAACTTTATTTCAATTAGTTATGTTTTATCTTTCAGGTAATTTATTGATGTTAAATTGAATCTGCTTCTAAGACAAAGGTTCAGTCTGTCATTAGAATAAGATTCCTGAGTCAGAAACCAAGCCATATGGCTTTAAGAAAAACTAAGGTTTTTAAAGATCTTTGGGTTAAATAACTATTGTTTCCTGGTAACTTACGATAAACTCCTGACAAGTTTGAAAGCCACAAAAATTTTCATAAATAAAAAGTCCTAAAAAGGTTTATTTAATATGATATAAATTACATGGAACATGTTTTTAAAGTCGTAAGAAGTGCCTGATTCTTTCTTTTTGGGTTGTTGCTAACTTCGTTGATTTATCTTTGGAGTCTAACCCCATTAAAAGCCAATGGTTTGACTGCAGAATTCACATCATTTACCTATGAAGTGATTTTTGTTGCTGTTCAGGTATTTAGAGCCCTAATGGTCTTGGTATATTCTTGATATATCCTGACTGCATGGTGTTGTGTCTCAATATTATGTGTTACATCTGAAGTTCTTTAAAAATATGGTTAATGGTTCGTAACTGATTTCTGTCAGGTCTTTCATTATCAAGGATTATGTGTTACCAATTAGTCATGCCTATATTAAGTTTTTGTCAGCTACAGATAAGTTTTTACTTTACTGATTTTCTGAAAACACTTGACCAAAATATCTAAACTAAAGGGCACTATGGGTTTTATGTGAGAATACTCCTGATGCTTTAAGGTCCGACTTTCTGGAGATAAGAAACCATATTCCTCTTTTCTCCTAAATTATCTAACTAGTGGGTTTAAATATTGTAACTCTTGAATTAAAAGTTCTTGTTGACAAACTTAACAAAGTTATGGATATCATGACCAGAAAGGTGTCTGAAATTTGCCCCATGAGTTTACAAATTAGAATAGCAATCTTAGGCTTGGCAGAATGCTGAGGCACATGAAAAACAGTTACTGATGCTGCTCATGCGTGAACAAACACCTCAGGAAATTTGTTTCCTTGGTTCAAAGGCCTTAGAGTCATGGTTTTGAAACAGGCTGCTCAGCCATATTTTGAACCGTACCTGAGCCATTTTTTCTCTTCTTCCTTCTTTCTCTTCTTTCCCTCCGCCAGCCCATCCTTGCCTCCAAGTAAGATCCTGATGTTAGCTCCCCAAATGGTTAAGTGTTAACCAATGTTTCCTCTAAGACTGTGGAAAACAAGTGATATTGATCTAAGCCTGTCAAATAAGACAAAGGATGGCGCCAGCTACGCCCTGAGCTGATGGGATAATGGCAGGAAAAGATCAACACGTTTGAGAAAGGACCATCAAAACCAAACAAGAAAAAGAGCGCACATTCCACAAGTCCCTAAAACTTATCGCCCCTTTTCCCTTAAAAACCCGAACCCATCGGTAGTCTGGTGAGACAGACGACTTTAGGAGGAGATCATTCCCCTCTGTCTCCATATACCGGTATATCTAATAAAGCTCTTGCTACCCACCTCACCCCGTCTCAAGAATTGGCTCTCTGCGGCAGGCTGCTCTAACTCGTGAACTTGCGGTAACAGCTTCAGTGGTGAATTCAGACAATTAGCCTAATGTTAGTGTTTCTGTTCTACCCCCTGATTTGCTGTAAGGTGCCTGAGATCTTAAAAAGAGATAGTATTGAATATTTTTAATCGAAGATTCTATAACAAGATCATGCCATGAAAGACTTGTACGTAATTCTCTTAGAATCCAGATTTCTGACTTTCATAGAAGTTGGGGCAACCCACACAGGCCATAGCCTTTGGGTATCCTTTTATAAACAATTGCCCAGATAAACTAGCAAGATGATTTTGCTCTGGGCAATGTGCTTTTTTTGAAGAATTCAGTCTGTTTTGAAAAACTGACTCCAAAGATTAGACTGAGTTATGTTTAGGGTAAATATGCAGAAAATTATGTATCTTAAACCAGATTCTCAGAGATCAACCTCATGGCACAGACTTCATCTTGTCTTAGATTCCAGTTCTGCTTCTGAATAAGTGATCCATGACTGTTAATAGGTAAACCAAAGAGGGACAGCTTGCCCTCAGTGAGAATGCTTAGTATGTTTTAGATGGATTAACTGAAGGCCTCCAACAAGAAAAGCCAGTGGTGAAAACTTAGTTGTCACATGTAAGTTTTTGTATATTTTCTGTTTTCTCTGGACAAACTTTGTGTGTTAAAGGTAATGTTAAGTTTATCATCCTTTGTAAAACAAGAGTCAGAAGGAAGCCCATTGGTCCAACACTCAGGGTATGGTTGGTAACTTTAATTCCTATTTATGGTATATTTAAATTGGAGAAATCTTTAAGAAATTTATGCAAAAAAAAAAAAATTAGAGAGTGTGTAGAAGACCCTGAGAGATTTAAGGATGAGTTCGTGAAATGCAGCTTGAATTTTAATCTGACCTAGAGAGATGTGATGGTCATTTTAACTCACTGTTGTAGTACGGATGAAGACACTAAGATCCTGACTAAGGCTAGAGGACAGACAGACGGTGGTAACTGGCTACAACCAACACATGTTATTTTCAGACTGGGAGGAAAAACAGTCCCCAATGCGGAGCCAAATTGGGATTACAATAGAGATGGTACAAAAAAAAAAAGAAAAAAAAAGCCAACTCTTTAGTTCCATGTGTAATAGGCAAGATTTAGAAGCGTATAGCCAAGCCTGTTAATTATAATAGAGTAAAAGAAATTACCCAGACAGAAGAGAACTCAGCAGGCTGATTGAGGCTTTTAAGAAATAGTCTGACCCTGAGTGTCCAAAAGAAAAGACTTTGCTAACTATTATTAAAAAGAAACTGCAAAAGATAGAGGCAGGACCCCAGATGCCACTCTCATGACTGGTTGAGGAAAACTTTAAGGTCTTTAAGAGCAGGGAACTGGAAGCAGAAGAGAAGATGAAGAAAAAGTCCTGATTGTTGGCAGTAGCACATCAGGACCCACCTCGAGGTAACCCAACGGGATCTTAAAGACGAAGGCCTCCACAAGAATTTCTTCATCGGCTGGTGAGTATCAAGCCAGACCAATGTGGGTATTGAAAAAAGGAGAGGCCATTAAGGTGGATTGCCCTGAGTGTTCTATAACAGGGTGCCCAGTTGACTTCCACCAGAAGCCAGTACAGGCAGGCCCACAGTGCCTGATGTCCCTCTTGGAAGAGAAGGAAGAGTAGCCCTATCGACAAGGCCCAGAAGTCCACTCACCTCCGGCCAGAAGACCATCACTATTTCCGCAACGGAGCCTTGGGTTACTCTTGACATGGGAGGTAAGGAGACTGAATTTTTGCTAGACACGAAAGCTACCTTCCCTGTTTTAACCCAAAATCCAGTCATGACTGTATAGTCATTGGGGTTGACAGAAAGCTTAAGGTAAACAACTTTACTTTTCCCCTTTCCTGTGGTGGGCCAAAGAATGTAAAAAACAAAAGAGGGGGAGGTCAAGATACTTGGTGGGCAGTGCAGAAAACATTCCCCTCTATTACTCCGTTTCTACCCTTTTGGGGCCCACCTCCTAGGTACCCCAGAGTTAAACTTAAAAGTGTGCCAAACCTTGAACCCTGCCACCCTTTTATACAATTATCAGCCAGACTGGTATTATTGAGACAAGAGCTTTACCACCAGAAACGTCAGCCCAAAAAGCTAACTGCCCTGGTGCGTGCCCTAAGAGAAAAGAAGGTTTTTTTCTTAGAATGAGACAGGATGGATGAAGAATGATGAGAGAATATATGTTCCCGAGTACTTATTATGGAAAATAGTAAAAGCGTTCCATGATGCCACACACTATGGCAGGGATGCCCTCCTAAGACTATTGTCTAAATGTATAAAAAGAAAAGGGCTATTAAAACAAATAGTTCCCTGATTTAGACCACTAAGGTCTTTCCGTGACAGAAGCCACGGTAGTGTCTACAGCCTTAACGGGAGGAATAATATTATTCACGTTCGGCCCCTGCCTGTTTAAGCTTTTAGTCAGGCCAAGCTCCTGGTCATGCAAGGCTACCAACTGATTCCCTAAGATGGGATACTGATAGTAACTTAGATCAGGTAGTGAAAGACTTCTGCTCCATTAGGAAAAACAATGCCCCAGTCCAGCAAGAGGAAGTTACAGAAGCAGAGACCTTCATCCACATTCCCATAAAGATTCATGGGGTTGAATCTCTCGGGGGAGTAAGACAAGTGAGCAAAGGCCTGAGATTAGAGGGTGCCTGTTTGAGAAATAGTGAAGAGACTGGTGTGCTTAGAGGAAAAGAAAGTAAAAGAGAAATACACTACATTATAAGAGAGGTAATAGGGGGATGAGTGTGGAACCCAGAGACTTTGTAAGACAAAGAACAGAGGGACCCACAAATCTGCAAAGTAACAAGAAATAGGCCAGGGTGCAAAAACAAAGCCATTCCCCAGAGGAACGGAGCAGGCAGGGTATCTAAAAACAGCTCACAAACTTCTTTAAAGTTGCATTTCAGAAAAAGCTGGAGAAAACCAGGCCCAAGGACATGCACAAAACATCCACCTGTGACCGCTGTGAGACCTTCCACCAGCGGCAATGAGGGGCTACAGACCCAGCCAGGGAATAGACCCCGGAGAGCAGGAAAATGCCCAGGCGTGACATCCCATAATACGTCCTGCTACGAATCCCAGCAGCATCCAGTACAGAAGCCATCTTGGAAAGCTACTACCCAAGCACCTTAGTTAACATATCTCCACCTACACCTATAAGTACACACAAACCTAATCCTGCCAAAGAACATTTAAAAACTCAGGCCGTTCTTTTATTCTGAGAGATCAGGGTAGGCATTGCTCTAGACTCTCCTCATCTCCAATTACAAGCATCTCTGATAAAACTACATGCCTTATATACTCATTCCTGACCAGCGAGAGGCAAGAACCTTATTCCAGTAACATCCTCATGGGTGGAAACCCCTGCTGTGGACAGGTTTGACACACCTGGAGAGCAGGCAGGCACCTCTTTTCCACTTAGGTTAGGATATCAGTAGGCAAGGCGCCCTTCCCCACCATGTATGGCTGCTCTCTGTATGTGTTCATTCAGGAAATCTCTTCATTCTACCCCTGACAACATCACAAGTATGAGGGGCTTGACAGAGAGCCTGGAGATTAAACAGGGGAGGCTTCTGGCTGTACCGCTTTCCAAAGGACACAGAATAGCAGGTAGACTCTCTGGACGGTATTAGCTTCTGTTAATTGGCGTGGGCAATACACTACGGGCAAACCCTAGCCAGGTGGACCTTGTGGGCAGATGCAACCTCTCAGGAGACTAATATTTCCGCTGATCCTTAGTGTGCTGAAAACCGCCCAGGGCCAAGTGGGATGGGTAGAGAACATTGACCCACACCTCCCCGGGGCCTTTTCTGGGACTAAAGATCCGACCTGGTCTGAACATCATCACCCTCTCACCACACATCTTTCCTGCACACATAATCCGGCCTTTCTCCATCAGTACCTCATCCTACTAAAAAAAAAAGCATGCCGCTAAAAAAGGCCAATGCCAGGTGAATCGAGGAGGCACTGCCATTTACCAAATTTTTGCTGTCTACACGTCCCCGCTTCCGGTGCAAGGCTCCGTATGTGGCCGGGCTCCGAAGGCAAGGCCAAAATCCTGGCAGCCTGGGCCCCAGCACTCCAAAGCTTTATGGACGTGGGGACACGGATGACTTGTTTGCCACATACAGGACAATCCTTGGGCCCTTCACTGGCTCGCCATTCAGCTCCACGACGTCCACTTCTGCCCCTGGCCTTTGGCCGGTGCCCCATTAAACGTGTGCTCCGCAGCGATCTTTCTACACTCATCACTATCATTCTGCCACCAGGGGATAAGTGAGTGTGCGAGTCACCATTTGTCACTGGCAGCAGTGTCACAGGTCACTAGACTTCCAGATACCAGCTGACCTAGGCTGCCTTCTGCCCCAGGCAATGTCCGGAATACATTATTCCAGATGGTGACACCTGGGCACTGGCAGAAATTAATTTTCATCAACACAGAGGTCTGAGTAAGGGTCAACAGGCCAGGTAGGTGAAGTGAAGGCCAGGTGCGCGGGGCTAAGGCTTATTTGCCATCACCATGGAGACAGTCCCCCACAGGAAGAGTGGGCGGAGCTTATGAGGAGCCTGGTGACAAAAATCAGCAAATGGCAGAGATCTGGCCCAACAGGAAGACGACACAGGGCCCTCCATTATGACCTATGACACCCAGTGGCCACAGGATTTGAGCACACCCTGGGAAAGGCTCCACAGGCACAAGGGAGAACCTGGTGCGGACTGCTTCAGGGCATTGGCAGAGCAGGCCAGGGTCCAATTTTCCCACTTCCCCGAGGATATCAGTAGGCAAGGCATCCCCACTCAGCATCTCTTGCCTCTCTCTGTCTCTCTCTGCTTGTGTTCCTTCTCTGAAATCTCTTCCTTCTCCCCCTTGTCACTTCACACCTTGGAGTGCCTGACACAGGGCCTACAGACCAAAGAGCAAAGGGGGAAGGCCTCTGGCTCTACTGCTTGCCCATGGGGAGAGAAGTTCTGGTAGTCTATCTGGAAGGTCTAAAGAGTAGTGATTGATCGGGGAGCTACATCACGGGCGGACCTGGCCAGGGGAAGCTCGCTGACAAGTGGCAACCTCTCCGGAGACTACTAATTCCGCTGATAACATTCTATGCAAATAACCGGCTGAGTGCCATGGGCAGAAAACATTGACACATACCTGCCAGAGCCCTATTCTGGGTCTGAAGAGTCCACCCTGGTCTCTAGCAACTCATCATCTCAGCATACACTTTGCCTGGACGCATTGAAACCGCCTCTCTCCACGAATGTCTTCACCTGCTAGGAAACACACGATGTCACTCAGCCAAAGGAGAGCACAGGCAAAGTCAACTGAAGCCCCCATTTTCAAGATTTTGCCCTCTGCTGCTCCACAGCCTCCGGTGGCACACTGCATGTGCGTCACTTCTTGGTAGACAAGGCCGAAATCCGGGCATCCAGGGCCCAGCCGTCCAGAGTCTGCGGATGGCGGCATATGGATCACCTCTTTGCCTCGTACAGCAGGGAGGCCTGGGCCCTAGACTGGCTCCATTAGAGCTCCACGACCTCAGCTATTTTCCCTGACCTTTGGCCCGTGCCCTCGTGAGTGTGTCATCTCTACTTCCACTTCTCTTCCCACCACACTGAATCCGCCACCTGCGGATACCTGAGCGTGGACATCAACATCTATCACTGTCTGCAGTGTCACAGGTCACTAGGTGTCTAGGCTCAGGCTGACCTTGGCTGTCTTCTGCCCAGGCAAGGCGCCTAATCCTTCCAAGGAAATGAGGACACCTGCTCACTGGCCGACAACCTTTCTTTCATGCACACAGCGGTCTAGATGAGGGGAAAGAGGTCAGGTAGGCCAGGTGAAGGCTGAGTGCGGGGCCTAAGGCTTTTTTCCCAATCACCATGGTGACAGCCACCGGAAGGCTGGGCGGAACTTCTGACGGGGACGAGCCACAAACACTGAGCCAATAGGAGAGGTCCAGCCTAACCGGCCAGTTTCGCAGAGCCCTCCATTTTACCCATGGACAGACAACGGCCCCTTGCGTCTTTGGCCACAAAATCCAGGGCACCCAGGGAATAACTTCACAGTAGGCAACCCCTGATGTCAACACGTTCGACACACTGGGACAGCAGGCAGGTACCTCTTTTCCACTTACACTAGGATATCACTAGGCAAGGCGCCCTTCCTCAGCATCTGTGGCCTCTCTGTATGTGTTCCCTCAGAGGAATCTCTTCATTCTACCCGAGACACATCACAAGTATGAGGGGCCTGAGAGAGAGCCTAGAGATGGAACGGGGGAGGCTTCTGGCTGTACTGCTTTCCCGTGGGTAGAGAATAGCAGGTAGCCTCTCTGGAAGGTCTTAGCTTCTGTTGACTGACACGCGCAATACAGTAGGGGCGGAGCGTGGCCAGGTGGAGCTTGTGGGCAGATGCAACCTCTCCGGCAACGAATAATTGCGCTGCTGCTTTGTATGGTGAATACCTCCCCCCGCCAAGGGGGATGAGTACAGAACATTGAACCACACCCGCCAGGGGCCTTTCCTGGGACTAAAGATCCCAACACGGTCTCAATGTCGTCACCCTCTCAACACACACCTTTCCTGCACACGTAATCCTGCCTTTCTCCGTCAGGGCCCTATCCTACCAGGAAAAAAAGCAAGCCGCTCAAAAAGGCCGATGCCAGGGAAATCGAGGAAACACTGCCAGTTTCCAAATTTTTCCTGTCTACACATCCCCGCCTCCGGTGCAAGGCTGCCTATGTGGCCGGGCTCCCAAGGCAAGGCCGAAATCCTGGCAGCCTGGGCCCCAGCAGTGCAATGGTTGATGGACGTGGGGACACGGATGACCTGTTCGCCACATACAGGAGGGATCCTTGGGCCCTTCACTGGCTCGTCATTCAGCTCCACGACGTCCACTACTGGCCCTGGCCTTTGCTTTGGCTGGTGCCCCATTAAACGTGTGCTCCGGAGCTATGTTTCTCCACCCATCACTATCATTCTGCCACCAGGGGATATGTGAGTGTGTAGTCACCATTTGTCACTGGCAGCAGTGTCACAAGTCACTAGACTTCCAGCTACCCGCTGACCTAGGCTGCCTTCTGCCCCAGGCAAGGTCCCGAATCCTTTATCCCAGATGCTGACACCTGGGCACTGGCGGACATTGATTTTTATCAACACAGAGGTCTGAGTGAGGGTCAGAGGGCCAGGTAGGTGAAGTCAAGGCCAGGTGGGCGGGGCTAAGGCTTCTTTGCCATCACCATAGAGACAGTGCCCCCACCGCAAGAGTGGGCGGAGCCTGTCATGGGCCTGGTGAAAAGACTGAGCCCATGGCAGAGATCCGGCCCGCCACGCAGAAGACACAGGGCCCTCCATTGTGACCTATGACACCTAGTGGCCACAGGATTTGAGCACACCCCGGGAAAGGCTACCCAGGCACAAGGGAGCCCCTGGTGTGGACTGCTTCAGGGCATTGGCAGAGCACGCCAGGTACCTCTTTCCCACTTTCCTGAGGATATCAGTAGGCAAGGCATCCCCACTCAGCATCTCTTGCCTCTCTCTGTCTCTCTCTGCTTGTGTTCCTTCTCTGAAATCTCTTTCTTCTCCCCCTTGTCACTTCACACCTTGGAGTGCCTGACAGAGGGCCTAGAGACCAAAGAGCAAAGGGGGAAGGCCTCTGGCTCTACTGCTTGCCCGTGGGGAGAGAAGTTCTGGTAGTCTATCTGGAAGGTCTAGAGAGTAGTGATTGATTGGGGAGCTACATCACGGGCGGACCTGGCCAGGTGAAGCTTGCTGACAAGTGGCAGCCTCTCCGGAGACTACTAATTCTGCTGATAACATTCTATGCAAATAACCGGCTGAGTGCCATGGGCAGAAAACATTGACACATACCTGCCAGAGGCCTATTCTGGGTCTGAAGAGTCCACCCTGGTCTCCAGCAACTCATCATCTCAGCACACACTCTGCCTGCACGCATGGAAACCGCCTCTCTCCACGAATGTCTTCACCTGCTAGGAAACACACGATGTCACTCAGCCAAAGGAGAGCACAGGCAAAGTCAACTGAAGCCCCCATTTTCAAGATTTTGCCCTCTGCTGCTCCACAGCCTCCGGTGGCACACCGCATGTGCGTCACTTCTCGGTAGACAAGGCCGAAATCCGGGCATCCAGGGCCCAGCCGTCCAGACTCTACGGATGGCGGCATATGGATCACCTCTTTGCCTCGTACAGCAGGGAGGCCTGGGCCCAAGACTGGCTCCGCTAGAGCTCCACGACCTCAGCTATCTTCCCTGACCTTTGGCCCGTGCCCTCGTGAGTGTGTCATCTCTACTTCCACTTCTCTTCCCACCATGCTGAATCCGCCACCTGCGGATACCTGAGCGTGGACATCAACATCTATCACTGGCTGCAGTGTCACAGGTCACTAGGTGTCTAGGCTCAGGCTGACCTTGGCTGTCTTCTGCCCAGGCAAGGAGCCTAATCCTTTCAAGGAAATCAGGACACGTGCTTACTGGCCGACATCCTTTCTTTCATCCACACAGCAGTCTAGATGAGGGGAAAGAGGCCAGGTAGGCCAGGTGAAGGCTGAGTGCGGGGCCTAAGGCTTCTTTCCCAATCACCATGGACACAGCCACCGGAAGGCTGGGCGGAACTTCTGACGGGGACGAGTCACAAACACTGAGCCAATAGGAGAGGTCCAGCCTATCCAGCCAGTTCCGCATAGCCCTGCATTTTACCCATGGACATACAACAGCCCTTCGTGTCTTTGGCCACAAAATCGAGGGCACCCAGGGAATAACTTCACAGTAGGCAACTGCTGATGTGGACACGTTCGACACACTGGGACAGCAGGCAGGTACCTCTTTTTCACTTACACTAGGTTATCAGTAAGCAAAGCACCCTTCCTCAGCATCTATGGCCCCTCTCTGTATGTGGTCATTCAGAGAAATCTCTTCATTCTACCCCTGAGACACATCACAAGTATGAGGGGCCTGAGAGAGAGCCTGGAGATGAAACGGGGGAGGCTTCTGGATGTACCACTTCCCCTTGGATAGAGAATAGCAAGTAGTCTCTCTGGAAGGTCTTAGCTTCTGTTGATTGACATGGGCAATACCGTGGGGGTGGACACTGGCCAGGTGGAACTTGTGGGCACATGCAACCTCTCCAGCGACGAATAATTCTGCCGCTGCTTTGTGTGGTGAAAACCTCCCCCCGCAAACTGGGATGGGCAGAGAACATTGACCCACAGCTTCCAGTGGCCTCTCCTGGGACTAAAGATCCCAACCTGGTCTCAGCGTCGTCACCCTCTAAGCACACACCTTTCCTCCATACATAAGCCTGCCTTTCTCTGTCAGTGCATTATCCTACTAGGAAAAAAAGCATGTCAGTCAGAAATGGCGATGCCAGGGAAATCGAGGAGACACTGCCATTTTCCAAATTTTTGCTGTCTCCATGTCCCTGCCTCTGGTGGAAGGCTTCGTATGTGGCCGGGCTCCGAAGGCAAGGCCTAAATCCTGGCAGCCTGGGCCCCAGCATTCCAGTGGCTTATGGATGTGGGGACACCGATGACCCGTTTGCCGCATTTAGAAAATCAACATTCAGTATAGAAGATAGAGTATGGAATAGAGAATGTAGAAAATATAGACTATAGAAGAATATAGAATATTGAACATAGAATATAGAATGTAGAATACAAAACACACATTATGAAATAAAGTATAAATTACACAGAACATAGAATATATATTATAGAATATAGAAGAAAATAGAATATAGAATGTAAAATAGAGAATACACAATATAGAAGAATATGGAACAAATGGAGAATATGGAGTATAGAATATAGAAAAATATAGTATGTAAAAAGATAGAATATGGAAGAACATAGACTATAGAATACAGAATATAGAGGAATTTAAAATATAGAATGTAGAATATAAAATACGCAATATAGAATATGGAAGAATATTGTATGAAGACAAATATGGAATATAGAACATCGAATATAGAATACAGAGTATGGAATAGAGAATATACAAAAATAGAGAAGGTAGAAAAACATCGAAGAACACAGATCACAGAATATAGAGACTTTAAAATATAGAATATGATACAGAGAACACTGAAGATACAATACAGAATATAAACGAACTTTGAAAATAGAAGAATATAGTGTATAGAAGATTTGGAATAAAGAAGTGTATAGAATATATGTTATAGAAGAACACAGCATAAAGAATACATAATATAGAAGAAAATAGAATATAAATTCAGAATATAGAATACAGAAGAATATAATATGTACAATGTAGAATAGCGACTATAGAATGCAAACTATAGAATGAAGAATATAGGAGAATATAAATTACAGAATACAGAAGATAATAAATTATACAATATACATGATTATGGAAAATACAATGTAGAATGTAAAATGTAGAATATAGGAGAAAATGGAATACAGAATATACAAGAATATGGAATGTTGAATATAGTATCAAGAATATGGAATATAAAATACACAAAAATATAGTATATGTAAAATATAGAAAAAAGAAGATTGAGTATAGAACATAGAATACAGAAAAATCTAGAATATAGAATCTAGAAGAATATAGACTGTAGAATTTAGAATACAGAATGTAGAATATGGAAGATTTTAGAATATAGAATGTAGAATATACAGTATAGAATACAGAATATGGAATATACAACCTAGACTATGGAAAAACATAGAAATAGAATATAAAAGAATACAGAACATAGAAGAATATAGAATATAAAATACAGAATATAGAGTATAGAAGAATTTAGAACATAGAATATAGAATATGGACTATAGAATACAGAGGAATATAGTATATAGAATATAGAACATAGAAGATACAATACAGAATATAAAAGAATATAGATTATAGAAGAATATAGAATATGGAAAATATGAGAATGTAGAATATAATTATAGAAGAATATAGAATGTTGAAAAATATAGAATACAGAATATAGGAAAACAAAGAGCATAAATTTAGAATATAGAAGATACAGATGTATGAATGCAGAATATAGAAGAATAAAGAATATAGATTACAGAATATAGAAGATAGAACGCAGAAGAAAATAGAATATTGACAAATATAGGGTATAGGATATACACTACTGAAGAATACAGAATACAGAAAGTAGAAGAATATAGATTACAAACTATAGAAGAATATAGAAGGTAGAATAGAGAATACGGAATAGACTGTAAAAAAGAATATTAGATTACAGAAGAATATAGAGATTAGAATGCAGAATATACAATAAAAATATAGAAGATAGAAGAATACAGAATTCAGAAAAATTTAGAACATAAAATGTAGAATATAGAAAAAAATAGAATATAAAATGTAGAATGGAGAACATGGAATATGGAATAGGGTACAGAGAAGAATAAAGAATATTGAAAAATTTAAAATATAGAATGTAGACTGCAGAATATTGAATATAGAATTTAGAATGTACAATATAGAATACAGCAGATAGAAGAATATAGATTATAAGTGAAGAATATAGAATAAGAATGTAGAAGAGTATAGAATGCAGAACATAGAAGAATATAGAATGCAGAATGTAGAATACAGAATAAGGAATATAGAATGTAGAATACAGAAGAATATAGTATATAAAAATATAGAATATAGAACATTGACTATGGAATATAGAATACAGAGTATGAAATAGAGAATATAGAAAAAATATAGAATAGAGATAAATATAGACTATAGAATAGAATATGTACAAAGTAGAATTTAGAATATAGAATATAGAACATAGAATACAGAGGAATATAGATTATAGAATATAGAAGATTCTGGAATATAGAATGTAGAATTAAATACAGAATATAGGAGATGGAATATAAGAGAATATAGAATGCAGAATATAGTATACAGAATATGCAATATGGAATATAGAATACAGAAAATTATAAAATATATACACTATAGAAAAAAATTGAATATAGAATACAGACAATGGAACATAGAAAAATACAGAAAATGTAGAATGTAAAATATAGAATATACAATATAGAAGAATATACGATACAGACTATGGAAGAATATAGAGTATAGAATGTAGAATACAGAATACAGAAAATTATATAGAAAAGTATATAATATAGAAAAAGAACACTGAATATGCAACACAGAGTATGGAATATAGAATATAGAAGAACATAGAATATAGAATACAAAATATAGAATATGAAATAAAGCATAAAGAACACAGAATATAGAACAATATAGATTAAAGAATATAGAAGATAATGGAATATAGAATATAAAATGCAGAATATACAATATAGAAGAATATAGAATACAGAATATAGACGAATATAGAATATAGAAGGAAGAATGAAGAATATGGAATATAGAATACAGAAAAATATAGTATGTAGAAAAATATAGAAGAATATGGAAGAAAAAAGAATACAGAACATAGAATATGGAAGAATTTAAAATATACAATGCAGAAAGTAGAATATGAAATGTGCAATATAGAATATAGAGGAATATTGTATGTAGAAAAATATAGAATATAGAACATCGAATATAGACTAGAGTATGGAATATAGAACATACAAAAATATAGAATACAGAGGAACATCGATTATAGAATGTAAAGAATTTCAAATATAGAATATGGAACATAGAACACTGAAGATAGAATACAGAATATAAAAGAACTTTGAAAATAGAAGAATATAGTGTATAGAGGATTTGGAATAAATAAGCATATAGAATATACATTATAGAAGAATATAGCATAGATAACAGAATATAGAAGAACATAGAATATATGTTTAGAATATAGAATACAGAAGAATATAAAATGTACAATGTGAAATACAGATTACAGAATGCAAAATATAAAATGAAGAATATAGGAGAATATAGATTATAGAATATTATAAATTATACAATACAGAAGATTATGGAATATAGAATGTAGAATGTAAAATATAGAATGTAGGAGAATATGGAATACGGAATATAGAAGAACATAGAATGTTGAATATAGTATCAAGAATATGGAATATAGAATACACAAAAATATAGTATATGTAAAAATATAGAAAATGGAAGATTGAATATAGAACATAGCATACAGAAGAATATAGAATACAGAATGTAGAATATAGAAGATTTTAGAATATAGAATGTAGAATATACTTTATGGAATATAGAATACAGAAGAATATAGTATAGAGAAAAATATAGAATATGCAACATAGAACATCGAATATAGAATGGAGAGTATGGAATATAAAAAAAGGAAAATATAGAATATAGAAGAACATAAAATTTAGAATGTGGAATATAGAATACAGAGGAATTTGGAATATAGTATACAATACAGGGTATTAATAGAGAATATAGAAAAGTATAGAATAGAGATAAATATAGAATATAGAATAGAGTATGTACAAAGTACAATACAGAATATAGAGTATAAAATATAGAATAAAGAACATAGAATATAGAAGAATATACATTACAGAATATAGAAGATTCTGGAATATAGAATATAGAAGATGGAATATAAGAGAATATAGAATGTAGAATATAGTTTATAGAATATGCAATATGGAACATAGAATACTGAAATTATAAAAAATATAGACTATAGGAAAAAACATTGAATATAGAATACAGACAATGGAATATAGAAAAATATAGAATGTAGAATACAGAATAGAAAATATAGAATAGAAAATACATAATATAGAGAATATACATTATAGAATATAGAAGATTATGGAATATAGAATGTACAATGTAAAATACAGAATATACAATATAGAACAATATATAGTACAGACTATAGAAGAATATAGAATGTAGAATATAGAATACGGAAAATTATACAGAAAAATATAGAATATAGAAAAAGAACATTGAATATAGAACACAGAGTATGGAATATAGAATATAGAAAAAATAGAATATAGAAGAACATACAATGGAGAATACAAAATATAGAATATGAAATAAAGCATAAAGAACACAGAATATAGAAGAATATAGATTATAGAATATAGAAATAATGGAATATAGAATATAGAATGTAAAATACAGAATCTACAACATAGAAGAATATAGAATTCAGAATATAGAATAATATAAAATATAGAAGGAAGAATGTAGAATATGGAATGTAGAATACAGAAAATTATAGTATATAGAAAAATACAGAATATGGAAGAACATAGAATAAAGAATTTAGAATGTAGAATACAGAACATAGAATATGGGAGAATTTAAAATATACAATGTAGAATATAGAATATGGAATACAGAAGAATACTGTATGTAGAAAAATATAGAATATAGAATACAGAGTATGGGATATAGGATATACAAAAATATAGAATATAGAAGAACATAGATTATAGAATATAGAGAATTTAAAATATAGAATATGGAACACAGAACACTGAAGATAGAATACAGAATACAAAAGAACTTTGAAAATAGAAGAATGTAGTGTATTCTATATTTTACATTCTACATTCCATAATTTTCTATATTCTATAATCTGTATTCTACAGTCTTTATTCTATATTTTATATTCTATTTCTGTATTCTACATTCTACTTTCTATATTCTAAATTCTGTATTACATGTTCTTGTCTAATCTATATTCTGTATTGTATAGTCTTCTACTGTGTATATTCTTCTATAATGTATATTCTATATTCTTCTGTATTCTATATTCTAATTCTTCTATTCTTCCATATTGTGTATTCTACATTCTACTATATTCTTTTTCTTGTATTTTCTATAGCCTTCTCTATATTCTTCTATATTCTAAATTTATATTCAATATTCTTCTATATTCTGTATTCTATATTCTTCTGTAATGTATATTCTATAATCCATATTCTTGTTTATATTCTTCTGTATTCCATATTCTTGTATATTCTATATTCTACTATTTTCTATATTCCTTTACATTCTGTATTCTATCTTCTGTGTTCTGTGTTCTATGTTCAGTTTTCTTCTACGTACTATTTCCTTCTATATTCCATATTCTATATTCTAAATTCTTCTATATTCTATATTCCACATTCTAAATTCTATGTTCTATAGTCTATATTTTCCTATATCCTATAAACCATAGTCTCTATTCTATATTCGATGTTCTATGTTCTATATTTTTCTCTATGCTATATTCTTCTGTATTCTATATTCCATATTGTATAGGCTACATTTTAAAATCTTCTATATTCTACATTATATACTAAACATTTGCAATTTTTCTATATTCTATATTTTTCTATATTCAATCTTCTATTTTCTATATATTTACATATACTATATTTTTGTGTATTCTATATTCCATATTCTTTGTACTGTATTCAACATTCTATATTCTTGCCTGCGGGACTCTGTTCCGGCCTGTTCTCGCCTGCAGGCCTCTCTGTTAGGGCCTATTATTGCCTGCGGGGCTCCTCTATTCGGGCCTATTCTTGCGAGAATCTCCGTTCGGGCCTATTCTGGCCTGGGAGACTCTCCAGGTGGGCCTATTCTTGCCTGCGGGACTCTGGGCCTATCCTGGCCTGCGGGACTCTCCGTTCGGGCCTATTCTCGCCTGCGGGGCTCCTCTATTCGGGCCTATTCTTGCCTGCGGGACTCTGGGCCTATCCTGGCCTGCGGGACTCTCCGTTCGGGCCTATTCTCGCCTGCGGGGCTCCTCTATTTGGGCCTATTCTTGCATTCGGGAATCTCCGTTCGGGCCTATCCTGGCCTGCGGGACTCTCCGTTCGGGCCTATTCTCGCCTGCAGGACCTTCCGTTCCGGCCCATTCATGCCTGTGGGACACTCTGTTCGGTCCTATTCTTGCCTGTGGGATCATTCATTCGGGCCTATTCTTGCCTCCAGGACTCTCCTTTAGGGCCTATTCTTGCCTGCGGGACTTTCCGTTCGGGACTATTCTTACCTGCCAAACTCTCTCTTCGGGCCTAATCTTGCCTACGGGAGCGTCTTTTCGTTCCTCCTCTTGCCTGCGGTTGTTCTTCTATTTGGGCCTGTTCGTGCCTACGGAGCTCTGTTATTCAGGCCTGTTTGAGCCTGCAGGCCTCCGTTATTTAGGCCTGTTTGAACCTGCGGGCCTCCGTTATTCAGGCCTGTACATGCGTGCGGGGCTCCGCTATTTGGTGTGTCCGTGAGTGCGGGGCTCCGCTCTTCGGGCCTGCTCGTGCCTGTGGAGCTCCGGTGTTCGTGCATGGCAGGTTCCGCTATTCCCCGTGTTCGTACGTGCGGGGCTCTGCTATTCGGGCATGTTCTTGCCTGTGGGGCTCCTCTATTAGGGGATATTCTTGCCTGCGGGACTCTCAGTTTGGGCCTATTCTTGCCTGCCGGACTCTCCATTCGGGCCTATACTTGCTTGCAGAACTCTCCGTTCAGGCCTGTTCTTCCCTGTGGGACTCTCTGTTCCGGCCTATTCATGCCTGCGGGGCTCTCCTTTCGAGACTATTCTTGTCTGCGGGACTCTCCGTTGGGGCCTGCGGGACTCTCCTTTCGGGCTTCTCCTCACCTGCGGGGCTCCGCTATTCGGGCCTGCTCGTGCGTGCGGGCTACCCTATAGGACTATAAAAAATACGATACAGGGTATAGATTATAGAAGAACATAGAATACAGAATTTGGAATATAGAAAATAGAATGTAGAATAAAAGAAAAGAATGTAGAATACAAAATATAAAATGAAGAGTATTGATTATGGATTATAAAAAAATAGAATATAGAAAATTATGAAATGTAGAATGTAAAATACAGAAGAATATAGAATGCATACTATAGAAGAACACAGAATGTAGAATATAGAATATGGAACATAGGATATACCATACAGAAAAACAGTATATAGAAAGATAAAGAATATTGAATATAGAACTTTAAATATACAATATAAAATACAGAGAATGGAATATACAACCTAGATTATGGAAGAATATAGAAATAGAATATAAAAGAATATAGAATTTAGAATGTAGAGTATAGAATATAAAATATAGAATATAGAAGAATTTAGAACGTAGAATATAGAATATGGACTATAGAATTTAGAGGAATATAGTATATAGAAGAACATAGAAGATGCAATACAGAATATAAAAGAAAAAAGAATACAGAAAAATATAGAGTATAGAAGAATAAGGAATATGGAAAATAGGAGAATGTAGAATATAATTATAGAAGAATGTAGAATATTGAAAAATATAGAATACAGAATATAGGAAAACATAGAGCATAAATTTAGAAGATATAGGATATAGAATGCAGAATATAGAAGAATAAAGAATATAGATGACAGACTACAGAATATAGAAGATAGAATGTAGAAGAAAATAGAATATTGACAAACGGAATATAGGGTATAAGATATACAATATTGAAGAATAGAGAATAAAGTAGAAAAATACAGATGACAAAATATAGAAGAATAGAGAATATAAGAGAATAGATTACAGAGGAATATAGAATATAGAGATTAGAAGGTAGAATATACATAAAAATATAGAATATAGAATTCAGAAAAAATTTAGAATATAAAATGCAGAATATAGAATATAGAAGAAAATGGAATGGAGAATGGAGAACATAGAATATGGAATAGATAAGAATAAAGAATATTGAAAAATTTAGAATATAGAATGTAGACTAGAATATTGAATATAGAATTTAGAATGTACAATATGGAATATAGCAGGTAGAAGAATATAGATTACAACAGAAGAATATAGAATGTAGAATAAGAATGTAGAAGAGTATAGAATACAGAACATAGAGGAATATAAAATGCAGAATGTAGAATATAGCGTATGGAATATAGAATGTAGAATACAGAAGAATATAGGATATAAAAAATATAGAACATCGAATATGGAACATAGAATACAGAGTATGGAATAGAGAATATAGAAAAATATAGAATAGACTTAAATAAAGAATGTAGAATAGAGTATGTACAAAGTAGAATAAAGAACAATACAGAAGGATATAGATTATAGAATATAGAATTAAATATAGAATGTAGAAGATGGAATATAAGAAAATATAGAATGTAGAATATACTTTACAGAATATGCAATATGGAATATAGAGTACAGAAAATTATAAAAAATATAGAATATAGAAAACAACATTGAATATAGAATACAGACAATGGAATATAGAAAAATAAAGAATTTAGAATACAGAATGGAGAATACAGAATATAGAATATAAAATATAGAACAAAAATACATAATATAGAGAATATACATTATACAATATAGAAGATTATGGAATATAGAATGTAGAATGTAAAATACACAATTTACAATATAGAAAAATATATGATACAGACTATAGAAAAATATAAAGAATGAAAAATATAAAGAATGAAGAATATAGAATACAGAAAATTGTATAGAAAAATATAGAATATAGAAAAAGAACATTGAATACAGAACACAGAGTATGGAATATGTAATATAGAAAATATAGAATATAGAATGTAGAATACAAAATATAGAATATAAAATAAAAGGTAAAGAACACAGAATATAGATTATAGAATATAGAAGATAATGGAATATAGAATATAGAATTTAAAATACAGACTACAATATAGAAGAATATAGAATACAGAATATAGTAGAATATAGAATATAGGAGGAAGAATATGGAAGAGAATACAGAAAAATATAGTATATAGAAAAATATAGACTAGAAGTATATGGAAGAATATAGAATTAAGAAAGTAGAATATAGAATACAGAGCATAGAATATGGAAGAATTTAAGATATACAATGTGGAATGTAGAATATGGAATATGAAATATAGAAGAATAGTGTATGTGGAAAAACGTAGAATATAGAACATCAAACATAGAATACAGAGTATGGAATATAGAATATACAAAAATATAGAATATAGAAGAACATAGATTATAGAATATAGAGAATTTAAAATATAGAATATGGAACATAGAACACAGAAGATAGAATACAGAATATAAAAGAACTTTGTAAACAGAACAATATAGTGTATAGAGGATTTGGAATAAAGAAGAATATAGAATATACATTACAAAAGAATATAGCATAAAGAATACAGGATATAGAAGAAAATAGAATATAAATTTAGAATATAGAATGCAGAAGAATATAAAATGTACAATGTAGAATACAGATTACACAATGCAAAGTATACAGTGAAGAATACAGGAAAGTATAGAATATAGAAGATTATAAATCATACAATATAGAAAATAATGGAATATAGAATGTACAATGTAAAATATAGAATATAGGAGAACATAGAATACGGAATATAGAAGAATATAGAATATACAAGGGTATGGAAAATACAAGAAAAAGAATATAGTAGAATGTAGAATACAGAATATTGAAGAATACAGAATATGGAATAGAGAATATAGAAGAATTAGGATATAGAATACAGAAGAATACAGAATATACATTATAGAAGAATGTACACAGTAGAAAACTATACAAGAAAGAATATAGATTACTGAAGAACATAGAATACAGAATTTAGAATATAGAATGTAGACTACAGAATATAAAATATAGAATAAAGACTATAGAATACAAAGAATTATGGAATGTAGAATGTAAAATATAAAAGAATACAGAATTTAAAAGAATACAGAATGTAGTCTATAGAATATGGAACATAGAATATACCACACAGAAAAATACAGTATATATAAAAATAAAGAATATAGAACATAGAACTTTGAATATACAATATAGAATACAGAGTATGGGAATATAGAACCTAGAATATGTAAAAATATAGAAAGAGAATATAAAAGAATATAGAACATAGGAGAATATAGAGTTTAGAATGTAGAATATAAAGTACAGAATATAGAATATAGAAGAATTTAGAACGTAGAACATAGAATATAGAGGAATATAGTATATAGAAGAACATAGGACATAGAAAATACAATGCAGAATATAAAAGAAAAAAGAATATAGAGTATAGAAGAATATGGAATATGGACAATAGGAGAATGTAGAGTATAATTACAGAAGAATATAGAAAATTGACAAACAGAATACAGAATATAGGAAAATATAGAGCAAAAGTTTAGAATATAGAAGATATAGGATACAGAATGCAGAATATAGAAGAATACAGAATATAGATGACAGACTACAGAAAATAGAAGATAGAACGTAGAAGAAAATAGAATATGGACAAATGGAATATAAGGTATAGGATATATACTATTGAACAATATAGAATAAAGAAAGTAGAAGAATATAGATTACAGACTATAGAAGAATATAGAATGTAGAATAGAGAATACAAGAGAATGTTAGATTACAGAAGAATATAGACTATAGAGATTGAAGGTAGAATAAACACTAAAAAATATAGAATATAGAAGAATATAGAATTCAGAAAAATTTAGAATAGAAAATGTAGAATATAGAAGAAAATGGAATATAGAATGTAGAATAGAGAATATAGAATGTGGAATAGAGTATAGAGAAGAAAAAGAATATTACAAAATTTAGAATATAGAATGTAGACTGTAGAATATTTAATATACAATTCAGAATGTACAATACAGAATATAGCAGATAGAAGAATATAGATTATAAGAGAAGAATATAGAATGTAGAATAAGAATGTAGAAGAGTATAGAATACAGAACATAGAAGACTATAGAATATAGAATGCAGAATGTAGAATATGGAATATATAATATAGAATACAGAAGAATATAGTATATAAAAAATATTGACTATATATTTTTTTATAGAACATAGAATATAGAACACAGAATATAGAATATGTGATATAGAATACAGGGTATGGAATAGAGAATATAGACAAATATAAAATAGAGATAAATATAGAATAGCGTATGTACAAAGTAGAATACAAAATATAGAATAAAGAACATAGAATATAGAAGAATATAGATTATAGAATATTGAAGATTCTGGAATATAGAATGTAGAATTAAATATAGAAGATAGGATATAAGAATATAGAATGTAGACTAGAGTATACAGAATATGCAATATGGAATATAGAATACAGAAAATTATTAAAAAATATAGACTATAGAAAAAATGAATATAGAATACAATCAATGGAATATAGAAAATATAGAATTTAGAAAATAGAATGTAGAATACAGAATATAAAATATAGAATAAAAATACATAATATAGAGAATATACATTATACAATATAGAAGATTATGGAATATAGAATGTAGAATGCAAAATACAGAATATACAATATAGAACAATATATGATACAGACTACAGAAGAATATAGAATGTAGAATACAGAAAATTATAGAATATAGAAAAAGAACATTGAATACAGAACACAGGATGGAATATAGAATATAGAAGAATATAGAATGTAGAATACAAAATTAGAATATAAATAAAGCATAAAGAACACAGAATATAGAATATAGATTATAGAATATAGAAGATAATGGAATAAGAATATAGAATGTAAAACAAAATATACACTACAGAAGAGTATAGAATACAGAAGATAGAAGAATGTAGAATATAGAAGGAAGAATGTAGACTATGGAATATAGAATACAGAAAAATATAGTACATAGAATATAGAAGAATATGGAAGAACATAGAATACAGAATTTAGAACGTAGAATACAGAATATAGAGCATAGAATATGGAAGAATTTAAAATATACAATGTAGAATATGGAATATGAAATATAGAATATAGAAGAATATTGTATGTAGAAAAATATAGAATATAGAACATTGAATATAGAATGCAGAGTATGGAATATAGAATATACAAAAATATAGAATATAGAAGAACATAGATTATAGAAAATAGAGAATTTGAAATATAGAATATGGAACATAGAACACTGAAGATAGAATACAGAATGTAAAAGAACTTTGAAAATAGAATATAGTGTATTCTTCTATATTTTACATTCTACATTTCATAATTTTCTGTATTTTATAATCTGTATTCTATAGTCTTTATTCTACATTTTATATTGTGTATTCTACATTCTACTTTCTATATTCTAAATTCTGTATTATATGCTCTTGTATAATCTATATTCTGTATTGTATAGTCTACTGTGTATATTCTTCTATAATGTATATTGTATATTCTTCTGTATTCTATATTCTAATTCTAAACATCCCCACATAACCCTGCTCACCTGGAACCATTGATGAGAGTTTCCAGACAACTCATCTGGGGACCAACAACCCAGATATCCCAAACCCAACCACCCTGCAATCAGCAGAGCACACACACAGCACCCAACCCCAAAACTAGGAAGATCACCCACTGCACCCACAGCCAGGGTCCAGCTGGACAGACAAACACACCACCTCAACAGAAACACCACCTATATCCTCAACAGCCCCACGAGAGACCCACACTCACACATGCAGTCATTCCTCCACCAACCCTGAGAAAGGTAGTGAGAGCATCAAAATGGCAAAATTAGAGACCAGAGCAAAACACAGGCCCAGCCTACTTGGATATATCAAAACAAAACAAAATTTCAGGGTTCAACAAACACACAGTAAATAAATAGATATAATAATTTCTTGATGCTTCGGAAACAACAGACAATATCAAATCACAAAAAGAAGCAGGACAGGATGGAGTCAGCAAGTGACTGAAATAAAGAACAAAAAAACTGCCGGGGGTAAGAAACAGCCTGTGAAAACACAGGCAAAACCAAGAAAAATAGAGACAAAATCGAGGAAGGCACTGACAAAATGAAAGAAAGCAACAAACAAACAAAAAACCCATTGTTGTCAAGTTGGTTACAACTCATAAAAGCGATAAAGAATTCAGGAAAACAATATAAAAATGAAACAACTAGAAACCATACAAAAACATCAACTAGAAAGCCAAAAGATTAAGAATAAAATTTCAGAAACAGACAACTCAAAAGAAGGATATAGGACCAGAATTGAAGCAATGGAAGGCAGATTAGTGAAATTAAAGAAAAATCCCTTGATACCAATTTGTTTGAGGAAAAATCAGAAAAAAGAATGAAGAAATCCTAATAATTATGTGGGACACTATCAAGAGGAAAAACTTGCATATGATAAGAGATCCAGTGGGCGGGGGGTGGGGGTGCAATGCAAAACACAGAGACAATTGTCAAAGTAATCCTGGCAGAAAACTTCGCTTTCTATCATCAGGAAAGACAAGAAGATACCCATCCAAGAAGCGCAATGAACCCCATACAGGATAGAGCCCAAAGAAAGTCACCAAGACTTATAAACAGATGTGCAAATAAAAAGGACCAAAGACAAACAAAGAATCCTGAGATCAGCTAAGGAAAAATAAAGTCACCTATCTAAAAAGGGGAACCAATAAAACTAATCTCCAACTATGTAGCTAAAACCATGTAGGTAAGAAGACAGTGGGAAGACCTATATAAAAGGTCGAAAGCAAAAAAAAAAAAAAACAAAAAAAACCCAGTCAGCAATTCTATATTCAGTAAAACTGTCTCTCATATACAATGGCAACATTAGAATATTTCCAGATAAGCAGAAATTAAGGGAATTTGTAAAAACCAGACCAAACTTGCAAGAAATATTAAAGAGAGTCCTTCGAATAGAGAACCAAAAACATTAAACAATAATCTGATATTTGGACGCAGGACAGACCACCCAGATACCAACGCAAATAAAGAATTTTAAAAATAAAACAAAGCTAAAAGGCTAAAAACAGGGAACCAAAGACATCAATACGTAAACGATGACATCAAAACAAAAAAGAGGGAATAAATGGTGTAGTTATAGAACTTTCATATGGAGAGGAAGCCAAAGCGATAACAATAAATAAAAGACTGTTTTAAACTTAGGAAGATAACGGTAAATTTCAAGGTAATGACATAGAGGAGGTCTGGTGGTGCATTGGTTAAGTGCTCGGCTGCTAACCAAAATGTCATTGCACTGAAAGTCTTAACTAAAGAAATCTAGTAAGAGAAAGAAATAAAGGACATCCAAATTGGAAAGAAGAAGCAAAATTTTCCCTATACACAGATGAAATGAACCTATACATAGAAAACTCCAAGGATTCCACAAAAAAACTACTGGAACTAATAGAAGGAGTCAGCAAAGTAGCAGGGTACAATATCATATTAGTTGGATTCCTCTACATCAACAAAGAGAACTTCAAAAAGTAAATCACAAAAAGAATGCCATTTATAATAGCCCCCCAAATGATAAAATACTTGGGAATAAATCTAACCAGGGATATAAAAGACCTATACAAAGAAAACTACAAAATGCTACTGCAAGAAACCAAGAGACCTATATAATTGGAAGAAAAAAAAAATGCTCACGGATAGGAAGAGTCAACATCATGAAAATGTCAATACTACCTGAAGTGATCTACAAATATAATGCAAGACCGATCCAAATTGCAACAGCATTCTTTAATGAGATGGAAACACTAATCACCAATCCAATGTGAAAAGGAAAGAGGCCAAAGAAGGCCTCACACTACTGAATCTTAGAACCTACTATACAGGCATGGCAATCAAAACAGACTGGTATTTGTACAATGACAAACACATAGACCAATGGAACAGAATTTAGAACACAGATGTAAATCAGTCCAGCTATGGGCAGCTGATTTTTGACAAAGGGCCAAATTTTGTTAAATTGGGAAAAGACAGTCTCTAACAAATGGCACTGGCAAAACTGAATGTCCGTCTGTAGAAAAAATGAATCAGGACCCATACTTCACATCATAAACAAAAACTAACTCAAAATGGATCAAGGACCTAAATGTAAAACCTAAAACAATAAGGGTTTCATTTTACTTGTTTCAGCAATCAGCATCCATGGAAGCAGCAGTGGGCAAATCTGCTACAAAAGACCTCCTTAAAGTGTTAAAAAGCAAGGACGTCACCTTGAAGACTAAGGTGCCCCTGACCCAAGCAATGAAAGCTGGATGATGAGTAAGGAAGACTGAAGAAAAATTGGCATCTGTTGGTGAAGAATATTGAATATATCATGATGTGCCAAAATAAGGAACAGATCTGCCTTGGAAGAAGTACAGCTAGAATGCTCCTTAGAAGTAAGGATGGTGAGACTTCATCTCATATACTTTGGGCATGTTGTCAGGAAGGATCAGTCTCTGGAGAAGGACATCATCCTTGGGAAAGAATAGGGTCAGTGAAAAAGAGGAAGGCCCTCAACAAGATGAACTGACATGGTGGCTGCAACAATGGGCCCAAGCATAACAATGATCGTGAGGATGGCACGGGATCGGGCAGTGTTTCCTTTTGTTGTGCATAGGGTGGCTATGAGTCAGAAATGACTCGAGCGCACCTAGAAAAACAACAACAACAATAACAATAAGGAGATAGAAATTATAACAAAGTACCGAATACAAATTAACATTAATCCTTCTCAAACTCTTGCAAAAGAAAATAGTAGGGAACACTTTGTAACTGGTTCTATGATGACATAATCGCCCTGACACCAAAGCCAAAAAAACCCACAATATCCCTTATGAATATGAATGCAAATCTTCAACAGAGTACTAACAAACCAAATCCAGCAGCAAAATACTAGCAAACCAAACAGCAGCATATTGAAAAGACTATAAACCACGTCCCAGTGGAACTTATCCCAGAAATGCAAGAGTTGTTAAGCATAAATATCAATTAATTAAGAAAATGAAGGAAAAATGATTTGATTAATGAATGCAGAAACATCATTTGACAAAATCCAAGACCCTTTCATAATAAAACCATTCAACAAACTAGAAATGTAAGGAAACTACATGTATCTGATTAAGGACACTTATGAAATACCCATAGCTATTTTTTTTTTTAATATCACACGCATTGGTGAAAGACTACAAGTTTTCCCCTAACATCAGGAACGAGACAAGGATGCCTGATTTCATAACTCTTATTCTACATTTTTCTGGAAATACTAGACAGAAAAGTTAGGCTAAAATTTTTTTTAAAGGCATTTGAATTTGGAAAGAAGTAAAATTTTTCCTATTCAAGATGACAAGATCTTATACATAGAATATCCTAAGGAATTCTCTCTCTTTCTCTCTCTCTCTCCCTCACATACACACACCCACAAATATACAATACAAATAAAAAACAAAAAGAAACTATGAGATTTAATATACAAATTCAACAGAATGGCAGGATATCAGATCAACACACAAAAATACAGTTCTGGAAAGCCAAACTTGTTATTATTTGTCTGTTTATTTATCTATTTATCCATCTATTTATTGATTTGTTGATATAGCTATCTCTTTATCTACTTATTCATCTATTCATTCATTCATATGTCTGTCTTTCTATATGCCTGTCCATCCATCCATCCATCCATCCATCCATCCATCCATCCATCCATCCATCCATCCATCCATCCATCCATCCATCCATCCATGCATGTGTTCATTCATTTATTTATCTCTCTCTATTTGTTTACTTATTACGCTTTTGAGCTTCACATTTCTTCAACACCAAACTTCAAATTGACCTGGATTTTAAGGGAAAAAAGATGTCAATGACTTCTTAATTATGCCTACGGGAAAAATTGATTCACTTGATTGGTTTTCTTCGTGACACGTTTGCTTTAAATCTACTTTAAATTACTTCTCATTAAGCTTGATCCAAAAAAATTGGATGATCTTTTTTTTTTTTTTTTTTTCCTTATTTGTATGAGTTTAAAGAGCTTAAATTTGGAGGAAAAGAGACTTAATGATTCTCTCGTGGTTCACTATTTGGGCCCAAGCACCCATGTGTATAGACTCAGTGCTTCTCAGGTGGTGGCAAAAACATTCATTTGCCCTGTGTTGGCTATTAGGTAGGAAGGTTGCCCCTGGCTGGAAGGAGGTCAAACCTCAACAGTGATCATGTCGTTGGGAGAGTCTTTGAACCTGAGCAGAGAGAGCAACTATATTTATAGAGTTTATTTAAGTAATTCTCAGTGCAGAGAGTTTGTTCTATTTTTGTTTGTTGAGTTTTTAGTAGAACCATGTAACACAGGGGTGTAGAAAGCTGTTAAAAGGATTTGTGTCTGTGTTTGAGAAAAGCAGTGCAGGCAATGCTTCCATCCCTGAATCTTAGTTTATGTGAAATAATAATCAAAAAAGCAGTAAAAACAGCAGCATCAATAATAATCATCATTAAAGCTGTTTGTTGAGTGTTTGCAGCATGCTGGACAATGTTGTAAGTTGTTTGCATGTGTTAACTAATTTACTTTTTAATAAACAATATTAGTGGTAGATGCTATTACCAGTAACACTTGAAAGTTAATAATTAATATCTGAATCAAGAGAGCAAATACCTTCTTACCTGTCCAGGACCCTTCCAAGATCATATTGATTTTATATTTTCATTTTTGTTTTCTGGTTCTAAAATCAAGTGCCAAAAACTGTACAAGTTTCACATTATTCAAAATTTATAAATGTCACCTTGATATTGTAGGTATATTTCCAGCAGTGAACAAAAGTGAGGCAAGTGTTGACCATTCCTAGGACTCAATTCTTCAGTTAAACTCCGAGATTGGTTTCCAGAATGCTTATGTTTTATCCTATGACTGACTCAATGGTTGTTTGACGACTGGAGTTTCTTTGTAAGGTGTTTTAGAGAATAAGATAAAATATTTCAAATTAAGGAATAATTATGTTATAATTATAAATTATAATTTATAAATTATAAAATAATATAATTGAGGAAAAATGAAGATAAGAGCTTACTGATGTGACTTCCATCTCTGTCTGTGTGTGATAGAGTTAACCTATGTATTTTCTCTCTAAACTCTGACCTACATCACCTTTCTTCTTAAGTTATTGCACATTTCTTTTTCCTACTTGAGCACAGCAGCTGTCTTATGTCATCCCATGGAATTAGGTAAGAGAATTGGCTGGTTAAAATCCCACTTCGCTTTAATTTTTCCAGATTAAATGTATCTCATTCAAATAGAACAAATTTAAGTGGGCATCATGCCAAAATCTAAATTCCTGTCTATGAACTTGGAGACATTTAAACCTTAGGGGCTGAAACATTTATATTGGATCTGTGGACTTCCAGAAAGCTGAGTCTCTTACTTCTATGGTCAAGCCAACTTGTTTATTTTGAGAATAAAATTATTGCAGTATTTAACATAATATCTCCTACATTATATAATTCTCAGTATTGCATGCATATTTTGTACAGAAAAAAATCAAAGTAAATATTAGTTGATTACTAATTACATGGAGTGTAAATCTACACGCATATTTTTAAGGTAAAATAGAGTTAACTGGTTTTTCTTTTTTTAACATTCAGTTAAGATCAGTTATTTGATTTGTTTTTCACTTGAACAAATATATTTTGAGCCTTGACCCTTTGTTCTTTTTTTTTTCTCCCAGGAGTGTAGACACCAGGCCTCATAAAATATCACCTACAATTTCTACAATGTGCTTAATTGTGGGCTAGAGACCTAGTTTCCCCAGAAGGCCTCTGAGAAACAAAATATGAATTCCACCATGATTAGGCAGTCAGTCCGTTTCTATCAAGAGGTTGAAAGCCTCATATAAGGATGAGAAAATGAGTTTGAACATTTCTTTTTTTATTAAAATTTTTCATGGTAAATGAAGGCTTATTGTCTGAAGCAAAAAAAAAAACACAAAGGCAATCTTGCATACTCGTAGTGTGGTAACAGTTCCTGAAATGTGTTTCAGATTAGAGGTTTCTACAGTTTTGGGTTCCTTTTCAAATCTATTTCTCCGCCACCCCGTAGAGGTGCCAAATAAAGTAGCTTAATTATTCATAATATATGCAGTTTGTCTCTGTGACTCTTTGATATATATAACCAACAAACAATATAATTTAACTTAAAACTTTGTGAAAGACGGACTTGCTGTGAGTATGTAACACTATCCCCAAGTGGGGTGACAGGGAAATCTATTTAATTTTGCAGACCCCTTCCCCAGCTTCTGACCTAATGTTTTATTTCAAATAAAATTTCCTGGGAAAATGAAACATATCTCTATATGAGACACTATATATCTCAACTGAAATAAGTTTTAAAATTAATTACTTTATATCTGGAAAAGAATGTGGATGTCTACACATCTAATGAAGAAGAATGTGTTTTTCAATGCAGTAGCTTGTTCTTCAGTTTTAAAAACATGACCCGCTGGACGTGAGCAGTCTCCTTCATAACAACAACCATTCAAATCTCAAATAGCTGTTTTAGGCCACTAATTACTCTGAATTTAACCTAAAATATTACAATACCTTGGAGACTTTACTACAATTCATATCAAAAAGATCAATATACAACTAATCTCAGGGACACTATTTAAAGGAATGTGTTTTATTTGATAAATTATGTAGAGTGGATTGTATTGTTTTTTTTTTGCACATTCATTTCCTTGATTTGCGTGATATCTGGACAGCCCAAATTATTCAGATTACATTTGAATGATTTCTGCAAAAATGAGTATCAAGGTAAGTTATGTGAGATTGATTTGACCATACATTGAATTGAAATTTTCTTGGGGCAGCAATCACAAAGGAGCAAGGTGAGAGACATTTCTTGGTAAGGTGAGATAAGGATTAGGGTTTGAAGGTCCAATGCAACCCCTACTGGGCAGCAAGGCCCTGCAGCTATCACTCATAGTCTTGATTGGGGTAGTAAAAACATTTCTTTCTTATTTTTGCCTTACCACTTTGCATTATGCTTAGGACATAGTCATGTTCAGGAATAGTATTAGAAACGTGAAAGGTTGTAAACTATGTAAAGTATTTCAAGCAATACAAACACCTGTTGAGAAACTTATGCAGTGGTATTAAAATATTTTGTAAATTGTTTTATTTTTAGTGCAATATATATGCTTATATGCATATGTATATATGTGTGTATATAATGTGTAACTGTCTAGTTTTCATAACCGATTTTGAATCCATGCACATTATTTCAACAAGTTGATGTTTTTAGTTCCTTTCTCCATTTTCATCATGTGCCCTTCATTTCAAATTTCTCCTGTATGTTTAGTGTATTTCTATAAATTACACAAGAAAAATTCCTAATATGAATCTGTTAGTTAAAAAAAAAAAGCGGTTTCCATCAAGTCTATTCTGACTCAAAGCCACCCTGTAGGACAGAGCAGAACTGCCCAGGATGGTTTCCAAGGAGCCGCTGGTGGAATCGAGCTGCAAACCTTTTGGTAAGCGGCCCTAACTCAACGACTGCGACAGGTATGAAAATGATCAAAGGTCGTGAGAAATGATTAGCAAGTTTTGAAAAGATCTACCGTGTTTTACCAAAACTATGCTACTGCATATCTGATAACGTTGCTCACAACATTTTTGGCCTAATAATTTAATAAAGTTGTTCTGTTTAACTAGGTTTTAATATTTTTGGATTATTTCTTTATTTTAAGCCTTCTATTTCATTTTCGATGTATCACTTATTTGTATATTTTTTTCTGCTTAGTCGGCTCTTTTCATTTTTATTATTAATTTTTGGTAAATTGGATTTTATTTGTGATATTAAAATTTTTCATTTGTTCTAAGAAATCAATTTGGGTTCTTGTTTAGATTTATAATACTTTACATGAAATTTTTGGGGGTAAAAACTACAAAATCAAAATAACGACCCCCACCTGGTGAAATGAGCATTCCAATAGATTGGAAATTGTTGCCAGTGTTCCCATTTTCTTTTTTTTAAATAAATTTTTCCTTCCATATATATGTTTATATTACTTTGTCATTCAAAAATTTATACACAATTTTTTTCATGGCATTGGCTGCAATCCCTATTGTGTCAGCACTCTCCCCCTTTCCACCCCACATTCCCACATTCCATTTGTCCAGTTTTCCTGTCCCTTCCTGCCTTCTCTTCTCTGTTTTTTGGCAGGTGTAGCCCATTTGATGTCATATACTGTTCCTTTTATAGGCCTGTCTTACTTTGGCTGAAAGGTAAACTTCAGGGGTGGCTTCAGTTCTGAGTTAGAAGGATCTCCAGGGGCCATAGTCTCCAGGGTTCTGCTCTGACTGGGATTACAACAGAGAGTCCTGGACAGAGTGGGAGAAAATGTAGAACAGACGATCAAATTCACAAAAAGAACAGACTTCCCTACATATTTTATTGAAGGAGCCCTGGCTGTACAGTGGTTAAGCACTGGGTTTTAACCCAAAGGTCAGGGGTTGGAACCTACCTACCAGGAACTTCAAGGGAGAAAGATGTGGCAGTCTGTTTCCATAAAGATTAACCCACTGCCATCCAGTAGATTCCAACTCATAGTGACCGTATAGGACAAAGTAGGTTTCAAAGGCAGTAAATCTTTACAGGAGCAGACTGCCACATCTTTCTCCCTCAAAGCACCTAGTAGGATCACACCACCAACTCTTCTGTTATCAGCCAAACACATAACCACAGCACAAACAGGGCTCCTTCTGTACTGATTGTAGCTTTAGAAATCCTATGGTGCAGTTCTGTTCTGCCCAAGGGGTCACTATGAATTGGAATTGACTCCAAGGCAATGGGCAGAGTATATAATTTATTGATGATATATAGTCATATAATAATTACATAACTTCTATAAACCCACTGCCATGGAGTCAATTGCAACTCATAGTGACCTTATAGTACAGAGTAGAACTGCCCCACAGGGTTCCCAAGGCTGTAAATCTTTACAGGAGCAGACTGGCACATCTTTCTCCTCCTGTTCAGCAGCTGGTGGGTTCCAACTACCGCCTGCCTTTCAGTTACCAGCTCAGTGCTATAATCACTACACAGAATCAAGACTCCTTATAACTTCTACAGCTATTGTATTCTTACTTTCCTGTTTTTCTATCACGCCCAATTATCATGCTATTTTATCACGTTTATATCCATAAATTTTTACATGTTGTATTTCCTCCTCTTCATTCTCTTATCGACATTTTTTTTAATTTTTATTTTTAACTTGATCATTTTCTTTCAGATTTTTATTAAAAAATTGCATCATGGTCTGAAATATATAACCTATCTTGAAATTTAGATTGTATTTACATCAATTGGTTTACAGTGAACTAGCTTGCAATGACATTTATTTTGTCCTTTCAGTTACGTGTGTTTGCATTTGATATTTTTAAAACATAAACCAGTTTTTTCGATAACCATATTTAAATAATATCTTATTGTCATTGAGTATTGTTATTACTAAGGTGAAAAATTTTAAGAATATTAAAAATATAATGTATTAGAATGTTGTTAACTATAAATTATAATTTATACAATTTATCAAACACTTTTAGCAAGCTAAGTGTTTTTCATTCATTAGGTTTTCAAAAACAGTAAAGCTTTTAAATAGAAAAAATTTTTTTCTTTTTTGTGTTGTTATTTTTGTCATATTCTATTTCATGGGTTAGAACATTCAAAAAAATCATAACGTTGTTAGAATAAGTCTTTGTTTTTTTCTGAATTATACAAACATCCATCATTATTTTATATCACTGTGTTTGCTGTTTTGGAGAAAAGCACTCTTCTTTGAGAAAGGCCTATAGTGAAGAATGACGGTTCAATAGAATCAAAGCTTTTTAGAATATATGAAATGTGTGTAGTATCTTTCCTATATAACTTAGTGATATGATTATTTATAGTCAAATGTGCCTCAGTTTATACCAACTTGGCTGACTATAGATAATGTTAAAAACAAAATTTCTACAAGATTAGATTTATATATGAACCCATAAGTTTAACTTGCAATTTATGAATGGGAAGTTTCAGACAAGAGCTTTCTAATTCATGAATAGCAACTACAGGTTATGAGTTCTTATACAAATTTAATTTTGTAAAAATTTTGTTTTTAACAGTTCTGGTGATGGGGATAGGATTAATGGAACGTTTTGAACTAGGTTAAGCTCAGCAGGCAAGTCTTAATTGGTTAACTCACATTTTGGCTTCTGGGAAGGTCAGGCATTTGTAGGAACTAGACTTAGGTTTGGTTTGCTGATGTGGGGCTTAGCATAGGTGACTGCACCTTGGACCAAGTATAGTCAGGTCAACAATAAATATAACTTTATGACAGATCATTGAATTCTATATGCTAGAATTGTATTTATATTTGCATGTATGTGTAATCAACAGTTGGTATTGTCAATTAATTTTCTTATTTGTCACACTTTATATTAAAGCTGACTAGTTTTTACTGAAAATAATTTTAATTTCTCAACTTTGTTGAGCAATATTTATAATAACAATTATCTAAAACTTTCAAATTTTAATGGGGCATCAATACCTTTTGACTCCATATCTCAACTGAGGAGCAAGTAATAACATTTTACTAACTGACATTTCGTCCAAGTGCAGTTTAAATGTAAATTTCCCCTATTAATATAAAAGGACCAAATCAAATTCAAAATGCTATTCTTGACATGTTCCTTGAGTTAAACTTAGATTAATAATTGCTAACATAACATTTTAGTGTTTCTTTCTCCAGCCCTTCTTAAAGGTCTTGCATATTTGTTTTTTGCCTGGGCAACAAATTTCCACATACAATTACAGATATTTTAAAAATAACTGCCAATTCTTTTATAAGAGTTGTAGTATTCCTGACATACAAATGGTAATATAACATTTATTACAACCTATAGCCAATATAATTTCAAAATGGAGAAAGAAATTCTTTTTGTAAGAATATTATACCATATTTGAACATCACTGTCCTGTTTAATTATTTAAATGAATGAAGTGAAAGATTTTTTTTTCTCATACCAAGTAAGCACATCTCCAATCTCTCATCTTGAAGATATTTAAAAGGGGAGAAAAAACTCATGTTGGCAAATCATCTAAATGTTTATTTCCAGATAATATTTTTATTCTGTAAGAAGTAAAAAAAAAAAAAAATTATCATTTTTTTTTTTTTTCAAATTGGCCATTGCTCAACAGACACAGATACAGTGTATAGAGACAGGGGGAGAAATAGTCACCTAAAGTGATTCAAGGAAATTCTACTGCATTTAATGATCATTTTCTTTTCTTCTGAAGGACATTCAATGTTGTTTACATTGAATTTTCAGATATTGTCTGCTTTATTTTTATCTAAGCCATGAAGACAGAAAATCAAACTTTTGGAGCAGAATTTATACTTCTTGGCTTTTTCCAATATGGCCAAATGAACACCGTCCTCTTTGTTACCATTGCGGGCCTCTTCTCAGTGACTTTGATGGGGAATATCATACTGATCCACCTCATCCGACTGGACACTCCGCTCCACACTCCCATGTACTTCCTCCTCAGTCAGCTCTCCTTCATTGACATGATGTACATCTCCACCACGGTACCCAAGATGGCAGCAAACTTCCTGTCAAATGATAAGACTGTTACTTCTTTAGACTGTAAGATTCAAACCTTTGTGGTTTTGACCCTTGGTGGAACTGAAGCTCTTCTTCTTGGTTTCATGTCTTATGATAGATATGTAGCGATCTGTCACCCTTTACATTATCCTGTGCTCATGAGCAAGACGATCTGTTTGTCCATGGTCACATGTGCATGGGCCAGTAGTTCTATCAATGCTTTAATACATACACTGTATGTATTTCAACTTCCATTCTGTACATCTCGGATCATTAACCACTTTTTCTGTGAAGTTCCATCTCTAATGCCTTTGGTGTGTCAGGACACCTCCCAGTATGAGTATACTGTCCTCTTTAGTGTCCTTATCGTTCTGCTACTACCATTCATGGCCATTCTGGCTTCCTATGCCTGAGTGCTTATTGTGGTGTACCAGATGAGCTCAGGTAAAGGGCAGACAAAAGCCATCTCCACGTGTTCCTCTCATCTGATTGTGGCAAGCCTATTCTATGGGGCTACTCTCTCCACCTATACAAGACCACACACCTTGCATTACCCTGAGGAAGATAAAGTGGTGGCAGTATTTTACAGTATCATTACACCTCTTCTGAATCCATTTATCTACAGTCTGAGGAATAAGGAGGTCATGGGGGCTAGGAAAGGAGTTTTGGGAAAATAGACATTTGTACAGAAAATATGACTTTAGGAACCCTTTATAGTTTGAGACTGAACAACATGATTTGATTAGCCTACTGTCTAGAGAGATGTAAGCTCAAAGAAATGTTTACAAAATAAATAATTAGACAAATGCCTTCATTTCTCCTCTTTTCAGAAATAACTAAATCATTACTATTGGAACTGGATTGATTTACAATGTATAAGCAAGAGAATGGTTGCCATTATCTATGTCGTTTATCTTCTAAAGCAGTAGATTTAGGACCCATAAACACAATACTCCTATGTCACAGCAAATATTTTTTCTTCTTTAATTTGCTGAAATAAAATGCATAAAAAATATAATTTATTTCAAAATGCATAATATCTAGATAATATATATGATGAGCAAACTGTAGTATAGAGCAGATTTCATATATCCACTCATTCTTTCATTCATTGAACAAAAGTTTTAATGCTTTAACTTTGTATGTGATGCAATTATAGGCACTGGTGATATGGGATTGAGCAATATAAAACTGACATAAATGTCTGCTCTCTTAAAGTTTACATTTCATTGTGAGGAGAAAGACAATATATAAAATTAATGCATAAATTGTACAGTATATCAAAAAGTATTAATTGCCATGAAGAAAAACTAGGTGGAATAGGGAAACTAAAGGATGTTTGCAATTATAAGTAAAATAGAGAAGGGAGAAACAAGAATGTGACAATTTATCAGACTAAAAGGAGTAAGGAAGAGAATCAAGTGGACATCTGAGGAAGAGTGTTCTGGGAAGAGCAAAGAGCAAGTGAGAACTTCCTGTGATGGGAACATGTCCTTCATAGTCACAAAAGATCAAGGAGTAAATTGGTGAGACTTAGTCAATAGGTAGATTTAATGGGGCCAGAACATGTAGTATAAATTAGATCAGTATGAGGATTCTGGATTTTAACCCAAAATGCTGGGCAACCATTGCTGAGTTGTGAGTATAGAATTGATGTGAACACAAGGAGGCCATTGCAGTAGCCCAGGTGTGACAAAATATGGCCTTGGATTGAAGTGATATTAGTGGAGGAGCAAAAGCTGGCCAGATTCAGGAGACTGGGAGAAAGCAGATATTTGAGTTTTGTGGACACATTGGAATATGAAACGCTTCAGAATTGGGCTAAGACTTGGACTAAATAATTGGAAGTATGGCGTTGTCATGATTACAGTTTGGGGGAAGCCACAGGTGGAGCGTTTTCATCATTCAGCATCTCTTGTGCTACTTTTACGTTGACCTCTTGGCCCCACAAACGCAGTCATTATTCTGACTTCTATCACCATTAAATAGAAGCTCTTATTTCTCATCACCATTGGGTAGAAACTTTGGCATCAGAAAAAAAAAAGTTCTCTTTGATATCTGGCTTCTTTTAGTCAACATATTTAAAAGATTTAACCATATTTTTGTAACTCCATCGTTTATATTACAAAGCTACATTCCATTATATGGCTCCTGAGCAATTGTTTCCATTCTGATGCAGGAAATGTTTGGCTATCATGAATAAAACTGCCATAAAACTTCCTGTACAAATGCTTTTTGAGAACATATTAACTGAATTATCTTGTATATACATCAAAGATTGAAATCGCTTGGTCATATTTTAAGTACATGTACAGCTATGAATGTGTTATTGCAATGTGGGTTTAATCATTTGTATTCCATTCAGCAATACAAGAGAAATTCTTAGAGTCTAAGATTGTTGATAATAAATAATGCAGTGACTTGCTAAACTACCTGGCACTAAATATAAAATTGGATATAAGCCATGACGATAAAATCCAACCAGTGCTAAAACAGTGCATGAATAATGGTATTGGAAGAAAGTATACATTTTCTGTGAAGTATTTAAGATAATCACTGACATGATTGTTTTTAATCCATTGTCAATAATTTTAATAATTATGGTTTGTAATTCACAATGTTCAGTTTTCCACAACAGCAACAACAAAATATTAGGCATGCAAATAAACAGGAGCACATGGCTCATTCACAGGAAAAAATAAATAAATTTGAAACAATCCCTGAGTCAACTCAGATACTGAATTACTAGAGAAATAATATAAATAAACTGTATTAAATATGTTCAAGGTGCTAATGGATACCATGTACAAAGGACTAAAGGTAACCAGTGAAATAATGTCTTAACAAATAGAGACTGCCAGTAAGGAGATAGAAATTATAAAAAGATACCAGATAGAAATTAACAATAATCTTTCTCAAACTCTTCCAAAAAATAGAAGGCAACTCATTCTAGAATGACAATATCACCCTGATACCAAAGCAAAAAAAAATTAATAAATCACAATATACCTTATGAATATGGAAGCAAATCTTCTATAAAATACTAACAAACCAAATTCAGCAGCAAATTGCAACAAAATACTAGCAAACCAAATAGGGCAGCATATTGGAAGGACTATACACCACGACCCAGCGAAACTTATCCCACAAATGCAGGAGTGGTTAAACATAAATATCAATTAAGAAAATGAACAAAAATGATTATATTAATTGATGCAGAAAAATCATTTGACACACTCCAATACCCTTTCATAATAAAATCACCCAACAAACTAGAAATGTAAGGAAACTGCTTGTATCTGATTAAGGACAGTTATGAAATGCCCACGGCTCACATCACTCACATTGGTGAAAAACTGAAAGTTTTTCCTTAACATCAGGAACAAAACAAGGATGCTTGACTTCACAACTCTTATTCCATATTATTACATAAATACTAGCCAGAAAAGTTAGGAAAAAAAAAATAGGAAATGGAATTCAAATTTGAAAAGAAGTAAATTTGTTCCTATTCAAATGACATGATCTTATATACAGAATATCCTAAGAAATACTCTGGGCTCAAGCATAACAATGATTGTGGGGATGACACAGGACAGAGCAGTGTTTCCTTCTGGTGTACACAGGAGTCGCTATGAGTCAGAACAAACTTGGCACCACCTAACAACAACAACAGAGAATACACACACATACAACAAACCAACAAAAACAAAAATAAACTATTAGATTTAATATACAAATCCAACAAAATTGTAGGATGTCAGGGGAACACACAAAAATCAGGTTTTGACTAGAGCTCTGGAGAACCAAACTTGATATCTCTGCTTATTTGTTTATTCATTCATTCATTTATCTCTCTCTGTTTATTTACTGATTACTCTCTTACACTTCAGATTTCTTCAATACCAAACTTTAGGTCTTTGAACCTTATCAGAGAGAGTGACTGTATGTACAGGGCTTATTTTAAGTAATTCTCCCTGTAGATAGTTTGTTCTAGTTTTGTTTCTTTTTCTCTTGAAACTTTAGTAGAACCATGTCACACTGGGATGGGGAAAGCTTTTAGAAGGATTTGTGTCCACATTTGAGCAAAGCAGTGGAGGAGATGCTTCCATCCTTGAATCTATCTTAGTTTATGTAAAATAATAATCCAAAAAGGCAGTAAAAACATCATCATCATTAATAATCATCATTAAGCTAATATTTATTAAGGGCTTGCAGCATGCTGGACAACATTGTAAGTTGTTTGCATGTGTTAACTAATTTAATTTTTAATAAACAATATTAGCGGTAGATGCTATTATTAGATAATCTATGAATCAAGAGAGCAAGTAATACATTCCTACTTCTGCAATTCAGACAGAGTGAGTCACCCCCATCCTACCTTCCACCATCACGCTCCACTTTTACTCCCTGATTTAATATATGGGCCCCTGAGAGATATTTCTCTTTTTATGCCACAGGAAGAGTTCTAGGTTTTCATGTTCTCATACCCATCCAAAGTAGCTGACAACTGTCTGTGTATAATACACAAATATTTTTCTCATGCAATATCAGGTGATAATAATAATAAAACAATAACAACAAGCACCACTTAAAGGTGCAATATCAGGTGATAATAATAATAAAACAATAACAACAAGCACCACTTAAAGGTATCAAACCTAACTTCAGAGGTAGGTTTTCATTGAAACATAAGAAACTTGAACTGCAGATCCTCTCACCTGTGCAGGCCTCTTCCACAGTCATATCAATTTTATATTTGTATTTTTGCTCTCTTGTTCTTAAAGAAAATGCCAGCAACTGTACAAGTTTCACAGTATTCAAAACTTACAAATATCACTTCAATATTCTAGAAATCCTTCCACAAGTGACTGAATGTGAGGCAAATGTTGACTATTCATAGGACTCAATCATTCAGTAAAAATCTGAGATTAGGGTTCCTAAACACCTGTGTTTCATCCTAAAACTGACTCAGTGATTGTTTGGCCCCTGGAGTTTTCTCTGGAAGGTGATTTAGAGAATAATGAGACAAAATATTTCAAATTAAGGAATAATTATTATACATAATAATTTATGAATTATAAAATAACATATATATTATAATTGGAGAAAAATGAAGATAAGATCTACGATGTGACTTACATCCCTGTCTGTACATGAGAGAATAAACCTGTGTATTTTCTTCCCAAAATCTAACCCACATCGAGTTTCTTCTTAAGTTATTGCACTTTTCTTTTCCCATTCTTGAGCACAGCAGCTATTTCATGTCATCCCATAGAATCAGGTAAGGGAATTGACTGGGCAAAATTTCAGCTCACTTCAATTTTTCCAGATTAAATACATCTCATCGAAATAGAACAACATTATTGAGCACCATGCCAAAATCTAAATTCTACTCTACACGTGGGCACTTTAACCAGGGATCACAGCATTTGTATTTGATCTGTGGACTTTCAGAAATCGGAGTCCCTTACTTCCATGGCCAAGCCAACCTTCCTATTTTGGGAATAAAATTATTGCAAAATTTAGCACATTAATAATATCACCTATATTAGATAACTCCTCAGTATTTCATGCATATTTTGTACAGAAAAAAAAATCAAACTATATATTAGCTGATTACTAACTATACGGAGTCAAAATCTACGTACATATTTTAAAGGTAAAATAGTTAACTTTTAAAAAAATTTTTTTAAAGCAATCAGCTAATATCAATTATTTGATTTTTTTTTCACTTGAACAAATATATTTTGAGGCTTGACCCTTTGTTCATTTCCCTCTCTCCCCCCAGGAATGCAGACACCAGGACTAATAAAATATCACTTGTAATTTGTACAATGTGCTTAATCATGGACTAGAGGTCTAGTTTTCCCAGAAGGTCTCTGAGAAACCAAGTATGAATTCCACCCTGATCAGGCAGCCAGCCTGTGTCCACCGAGAGGTTTAAAGTCTTATATAAGGACGAGAAAATGAGTTTGAACATTTGATTCTTTTTTCCACTAAATTTTTTCATGGTAAATGATTGAAGACTTATTTGCTGAGGCAAAAAAAAAAAAAAAAAAAGCAATCCTGCAAGTTCATAGAATGGTAACACTTCCTAAAATGTGTTTCAAATTAGGGATTTCACAGTTTTGGATTTCTTTGTGAATTTATTTTTCTGCCACCCTGTACAAGTGTCAAGTAGCTTGATTTTCCTAATACATGCAGTTTTGTCTGTGACTTTTTAATATATATGACAAACAAATAATATAATTTAACTTAAAAATTTTTGAAAGAGAGACTTGCTGTGCCTCTCTAATGCTGTGCCCAAGTGGGGTGACAGGAAAATCGTCTATGTAATTTTGCAGATCCATTTCCCAACTCCCTGTTTAATGATTTATTTCAAAAAATCTTCTAGGAGATTGAAACATTATCTCTATAAAAGACAATATATCTCAATTAAAAAATTTTTTTCAACTATTTTTATATATGTAAAATAATCTATATGTCTAAATACCTAATGAAAAAGAATATGCTTTTCAACACAGTGGCTTGTTTTTCAGTTTTAAAAACGTGGTCTGCTGGAGGTAAAGCAGTCTTGTTCATAATAACAACCATTCAGATTTCAAATAGCTCTTTTGGGCCATTAATGACTCTGAATTTAACCTAAAATATTATAATACCTTGAATACTTCGCTACAATTCGTGTCAAAAAGATCAATATATGACTAATCTCAGGGACACTGTTTAAAGGAATGTGTTTTATTTGATAAATTATGTAGAGTGAATAGTATTTTTCTTGGATGCCCATTTCCTTTGATTTGGGCGATTTCTGGGCTGGCTAGATTATCCACATTACATTTGGATGATTACTGCAAAAATTGAATATCCAGATATGTTATCTGAGATTAATTTGGCCATATATTGATTTTAAATTTTCTTAGGACAGCAATCACAAAAGAGCAAGGTGAGAGATGTGTCTTTGTAAAGCGAGAAAAGGGTAGGGTTTGAAGGTCCAGTGCAACCCCTACTGGGCAGCATGGTCCTGGAGGCATCACTTGTAGTCTTGACTGGGGTAGAAAAAAATGTTTCTTATTTTTGCCTTGCCACTTTGTATTATGCTCAAGGCGTAGTCATATTCAACAATATTACTGGAATGGTGAAAGGCTGTAAACTGTTTCAAGCAATACAAATTCGTGGTGAGAGTCTTTGCAGTTGAATTAAAATATTTCGTAAATTGTTTTATTTCAAGTGAAATATATATGCATACATGCATATGCATATATTTTTCTATATATAATGTGTAACTGTCTAGTTTTCATAACTGATTTTGAATACATGCACATTATCTCACCAAGCTGATTTTTTTAGTTCCCTTATCTGTTTTTATCATGTACTCATCATTCTAAAATGCTTCCGTAAAGCATATTACATTTATTATACTTCTACAAATTATTTACACAATGAAAATTCCTAATATAATATTGTTAGTTAAAAAAAAACAAAGTATGCCTCAGTTCATACGAACTTGGTTGACTATAGATAATGTAAAAAATAAAATTTCTACTAGAGTAAATTTGCATATGAATTTATAAGCTTTATTTGCAATTCATGAATAGGAAGTTTCAGACAATAGCTTCCCAATTCATGAATAGCAGATATAGTTCATGAGCTCATATACTAACTGGTTCATTCACATTTAGGCTTCTGAGGTCAGGCATTTACAGAACAAAGACTTACATTTTGGTTTGCTCATGTGACTGCATCTTGTTAATAGTAAATACAACTGATGATGAGTCATTGAATTTTTTTTTTATTAACTTTTATTGAGCTTCAAGTGAATGTTTACAAATCAAGTCAGTCTGTCACATATAAGTTTATGTACATCTTACTCCGTACTGCCACTTCCTCTCCCCCTAATGAGTCAGCCCTTCCAGTCTCTCCTTTCTGACAATTTTGCCAGCTTCCAACTCTCTCTATCCTCCCATTCCCCCTCCAGACAGGAGATGCCTACACAGTCTCAAGTGTCCACCTGATATAATTAGCTCACTCTTCATCAGCATCTCTCTCCTACCCACTGTCCAGTCCGTTTCATGTCTGATGAGTTGTCTTCGGGGACGGTTTCTGTCCTGTGCCAACAGAAGGTTTGGGGACCATGACCGCCGGGATTCCTCTAGTCTCAGTCAGACCATTAAGTATGGTCTTTTTAGAGTCATTGAATTTTATATGCCAGAATTGTATTAGTATTTGCACGTGTATAATCAACAATTGTTATTGTCAGTTAATTTTGTGCTTTGCTGCTAACCACAGGGTTGGCAGTTCGAGCCTACCAGCCACTCCTTGGAAACCCTATGGAGCAATTTTACTCTGTCCTATAGGGTCTTTGTGAATCGGAATCAACTCAACAACAGGGGTTTTATATTAAAGTTGGCTAGTTTTTAATTGAAAATATTTTCTATTTCTTAAAGTTGTTCTGCAATAAGAATTATCCAGAACTTTTGAATTTTAAAAAAGCCATCAGTAGTCTTTTGATTTCATATCCCAATTGAGGAACAAGTGATAAACTTTTACTAATTGCCACTTCTTCCAAGTGCAGTTTAAATGTAAATTTCCCCAATTAATATAACAGGACTAAGTAAAATTAAAAATGCCATTCTTGACATGCTTCTTGAGTTAAATTTAGATGAATAATTGTTAACTTCTATTTTAATGATTCATTCTCCAACCATCCCTTAGGTCTGGCATATAGATAGATAGATAGACAGTTAGATAGATAGATGATAGATGCTGCTGATGATAGGTAGATAGACAGATGATAGATAGATAGATAGATAGATGATAGACAGATAGACAGATAGATAGACAGACAGATAGATGATAGATAGATAGATAATAGATAGATAGGTTTTAGGTAGGTAGATAGATAGATAGATGATAGATAGATAGACGATAGATAGACAGATGATAGATAGATAGATGAAAGAAAGACAGATAGATGATAGATAGAAAGACAGGTAGGTAGATAGATAGATGATAGATAGATAGGTAGGTAGGTAGGTGGGTAGGTAGGTGGGTAGACAGGTAGGTAGATAGGTAGGTAGATGATAGGTAGGTAGGTAGGTAGGTAGATCGATCGATCTTTTTTTTTTGGAGGGCTTTGTCAATGAATTCCTATTTACACTTACAGATGTTATCTACATAACCACCAATTCATTTAGAAGAGCTAAAATATTCCTGACCCACAAATGTTAATATAATTTTTATTACAATGTATGGCCAATACAAATTCAAAATTGAAAAATGGAGTCGAGAAGTTTTTTTTAAAGAATATTATACCAAGTTTAACCAACAGTGCAATTCTAAACTATATATATGAAGGAATTGAGTGAAAGATTTTTCACAACATGTGAACATGTCTCTAGTCTATCATCATGAAGATATTTACAAGGGGAGTAATAACTCACGTTGGCAAATCATCTAAATGTTTTATCCCCATATTATATTTTTATTCTGTGATCAATTTTAAAGAAACGTTATTTTTATTTTATTTTTCAAAATGCCCATTGCTCAACAGACACAGATTCAGTGCATAAAAACCCAAAACCAAACCCATTGCTGTTGAATTGATTCTGACTCATAGTACCCTATAGGACAGGGAAGAACTGCCCCATAGAGTTTCCACGGAGTGCCTGGAGGATTCAAACTGCTGACCTTTTGGTTAGCAGCCATAGCACTTAACTACTACACTACCAGGGTTTGCTATATAAAAACAGGGAGAGACATAGTCACCTAAGCTGATTAAAGGGAATCCTACTGCATTTAATAATCATTTTGTTTTCTCTCAAAGGTCAATCAATGTTGTTAATGGAATTTTCAGATATGGTCTGCTTTGTTTTGATTTAAGCCGTGAAGACAGAAAATCAAACTTTTGGAGCAGAGTTTATACTTCTTGGCCTTTTCCAATATGGCCAAATGAACAAGATACTCTTTGTTGCCATTACTGTCATCTTCTCAGTGGCTTTGATGGGAAATATCATACTGATCCACCTCATCCGATTGGACACTCTGCTCCACACTCCCATGTACTTCCTCCTCAGTCAGCTCTCCTTCATTGACATGATGTACATCTCCACCACGGTACCCAAGATGGCAGCAAACTTCCTGTCAAATAGTAAGACCATTACTTTTTTCGGTTGTGAGATTCAAACCTTTCTGTTTTTGACTCTTGGTGGAACTGAAGCTCTTCTTGGTTTCATGTCTTATGATAGACACGTAGCGATCTGTCACCCTTCACATTATCCTGTGCTCACGAGCAAGACAATCTGTTTGTCCATGGTCACATGTGCATGGGCCAGTAGTTCTATCAATGCTTTAATACATACACTGTATGTATTTCAACTTCCATTCTGTACATCTCGGATCATTAACCACTTTTTCTGTGAAGTTCCATCTCTAATGTCTTTGGTGTGTCAGGACACCTCCCAGTATGAGTATACTGTCCTCTTTAGTGGCCTTGTCATTCTGTTACTACCGTTCATGGCCATTCTGGCTTCCTATGCCCAGGTGCTTATTGCGGTGTACCAGATGAGCTCAGGTAAGGGGCAGACAAAAGCCATCTCCACGTGTTCCTCTCATCTGATTGTGGCAAGCCTATTCTATGGGGCTACTCTCTCCACCTATACAAGGCCACATTCCTTGCATTACCCTGAGGAAGATAAAGTGGTGGCGGTGTTTTACAGTATCATTACACCTCTTCTGAACCCATTTATCTACAGTCTGAGGAATAAGGAGGTCATGGGGGCCATGAGAAGAGTGCTGGGAAAATAGACATTTGTACAGAAAATATGACTTTAGGAACCCTTTATAGTTTGAGACTGAACAACATGATTTGATTAGCCTACTGTCTAGAAAGAAGTAAGCTCAAAGAAATGTTTACAAAATAAATAAATGTAACAATGCCTTGGTTTCTACACTTCTCAGAAATAACTAAAGCTTTGTTATTGGAACTGGGCGGATTTGCCGTGTAAAAGGAAGAGAATGGTTGCCATTTTCAACTTTATCTTCTAAAGCAATAGATTTAATCCCTGTCAACACAATGCTCCCATGTCATAACAAATTTTTAGTACCTTTTTAATATTCTGAAATAAAATGCACATGAAATATAATTTACCATATAATACATAATATCAGGAAAATACATATGATGACCAAACTATAATATAGAGCAAAACGCATACATCCACTTATTTATTTATTTATTCATTCATTGAACAAGGGCTTTAATGCTTTAACTCTGTATGTGACACTGTTATAGGCACTGGTGAAATGGGATTAAACAAGAAAAAACTGACAAAAGTCTCTGCTCTCATGAAGTTTACGTTTTATCGTGGGGAGAAAGACAGTATATAAAATTAACTGGTAAAGCGACCTTATATGAGTCGGATTCAACTCGACAGCACTGGGTTTGGGTAAATTTCAGAGTATACCAAAAAGTATTAATCACCATGAAGAAGAACTAAGTGGAAAATTGGAATCAGGAAAACAGAGGATATTTGCAATATTAAGTCAAATAGTCAGAGAAGGGAGAATCAAGAATATGACTTTTGTCAAAAACTAAAAGGAGTCGAGGAAGAGAGACAAGTGGATATTTGTGGATAAATGTTCTGGGAAGAGCAAAGAACAAGTGAGAACTCCCTGAGGTGGGGACATGCCCAGCGTAGTCACAAAAGATCAAGGAGTAAATTGGTGAGACACAGGAAATAGGTATATGTTTTGGGGCCGGGTCTTACAGTGTAAATTAGATCAACGTGAGGATTGTGGCTTTGAACCTAAAACAATGGGCTACCTTTGCAGAATTGTGGTAGAGAACTGATGTGGGCAGGAGAAAGCCATTGCAGTAGTCCAGCTGTGACAAGATATTACCTTGGACCAAGCTGATATTAGTGGAGAGGCAAAGACTGGGCAGAATCAGGAGACTGGGAGAAAGCAGACATTTGAGTTTTGTGGACACATGGGATGGGAAATACTATGAAATAAGAAGCTTTCAGAATTGAGCTAAAACTTGAAATTAACAACTGGAAGTGTGGAACTGTCATCATTACAGCTTGAGGGAAATCACAGGTGGAGCATTTCATCATTCGTCATCTCTTATGCTACTTTCATGTTAATGCCTTAGGCCCACAGTTACAATCATTATTCTGGCTTCTATCGCCATTAAATAGAAGCTCTTATTTCTCATCACCATTGAGTCGAAACTTTTAAATCAGAAAATAAGTTCTCTTTGATGTCTGGCTTCTTTTCCTAAACATGTTTAAAAGGTTCAACCATATTTTTGAGTGTCTCCATCATTTTTATTACAAAGCTGAATTCCATCATATGGCTTAGAATAATTATTTCCATTCTGATGTCAGAAATGTTTGACTATAATGAATAAAACTACCATAAAGCTTCCTGTACAAGTGTTTTTTGAGAACACGTGAACTCAATTCTCTTGTACATATACCTAAATTGAAATTGCTTAGTCATAAATTAGGCACATGTTTAGCTCTAATAAAAAAAAAAAAAAATTTTTTTTTTAGCGTTATCCAAAGTGGATTTAATCATTTATTTTCCAATCAGTAGTATATAAAAACTTCTTAGAGTCTGAGTGTTGATAATAAATAATGCAGTGGGTTGCTAAACTACTTGCTGCTAAATATAAAGTGGAATATAAACCATGAGAGCAAAATACAACCAGTGTGCCATCAGTGCATGAACAATGGTATTGGAAGAAAGTGTATATTTCTGTGAAATATTTTAGAGATTCACTGACAAGATTTTTTTGGATCCATTGTCAATAATTTTAATAATAATTATATGTAATGGCCTTTAGGAATGCTCATTTCTGGTTCAAGACAAAATGTGTTTATTGGTCTATGAATGCCTTACTTCGGTCAGTTTGTTTATAATATAATGTATACCTGTAAGTTCACCACCCAACCCAACAACTAAAATAGTAAATTTATCTTTAGTGCTCCTCCAACTCTTGGCGACCCCATGTGTGTCAGAGTAGAACTGTTCTTGGTAGGGTTTTCAACGGCTTATTTTTCTAATGTGGATCACCAATCCGTTCTCCTGAGGTGCCTCTGGGTAGACTCGAACCACCAGACTTTCAGTTAGCAGTGACTATGTTAACTGTTCGCACCATCCAGGGACTCTTCATATCCTCCTATACCTCTGGGTAGACTCGAACCACCAAGGTTTCATTTAGCAGTGACTATGTTAACTGTTCGCACCATCCAGGGACTCCTCACATCCTCCTATACCTCCACCATCATTCTGAATTTTTGGTTTTTTAATTCTCTTGCTATAATTATAATATAGAATTCATAGGGTATTAGAAAATATTTTTAGATGCTGTAGAACTTAATAAAGGGGCCTTAAGTTGTAGATAATCTTTTTGAAAATTGTTTTTTCAGTTGACATTACTAACGCTCCAGGTTGAATGAAATGACAGCCCATTCTATTTTATTATTGAATGGCATTCTATTTTAAGACTATACTACACATTTATCCATTTTTTGTTGTTGGTGTTGTTGCTGATAGATGCTTGTTTTATTTCTAGTTGTCTACTATTATATACAATGCACTTATAAACATTGTTGCATTTGTCTCCTGTTTCCCATAAACAAGAGTTTGTATTTTGTATATATCTACGAATGAAATTGGTCTTGAAATTACTTAAGTGTGTAAACCATTTGTGTTTTACATAAAGTTTGAAATTCTAATTTATACTTACTATCAAAAACAAAAATAATAAATCCATATTTTAATAAATGTACATTCAAATTTAATGAATTTTAACATATTTAAATATTTTTCACACAGATTGCATGAAAGTTCACATCTGCAGACCACATCAGTCAGTGAAGTATATGGTTGTATGTCCAGTTGCTAGCTTCTTGATCTTGGCCTTAGAGTTTTATACATCCTTGATCTTTTATTATTGTAATTAATTTTTGTAGTATTTTTGACCATTTTCATGCTTTTGAGTTCCAATAGAGCCTAAACCTGACTAAACACGATGCCTAAACTTCAATAGCTATAGCTGACAAACTTTTTTTAAGTAAATAGCAATTTGAAGGATGATTTGTGTCAGTTATACAGAATAAAGAAATCCATATACAGTACATTCACAACTAATCAGATAGATTATCGCAAATTGAACAAACCTATATGAAAGTAATAACATATTATTAGCACTTGAGAAGATTCCTCATGCCTCCCCCTAGCTGCTACCCATACTTACTTGTAATGAAACAATTATATTTAAGTGCATTATCCATGAATTATACTGAACAATGAAAAAATAAATCATTTCAATTATTATATAAATTCAATATAATCCCCATTAGAATCCCATCAGTGTGTGCATGTGTGTGTGTTTAATTTACAAGTTGGCTATAGAATTTATATAAAATGATGCAAAAAACAGTAATAGCTCAAAGGGAATTTTAAAAATAATAAAATGAGATGCATCATTCTATGTGATATCAAAAATTTGTATTGATATAATTATAGACCAATGGAAGAGAATACATAATTCAGATGCACACATATGTGTACAATGATGAGTCACATATGTCAGGTGCTTGTATGGGGAGTGATAAAAGGATACACATTTCAGTGAAAGTTGTTGGATCAATTGTATATCCGTGTATATTTTTAAAAAATGAGATGTGGATAATGTCAGTGAAAATGACCAAGTTGATAGCCTCAGATAGCTTCTGTGGAGGGCCTGTTCCTGCACAGAAACAACGACAAAGCAAAAAGTGTTAAAATCAACTTTTTTAGAAATTTAGAAAGTTTTAAAATATTTACAGCAACCAAGCAAATACTGAAATAAGAGAAAACCAGAAAACCAAACCCACTCCCGTCAAGTCGATTGCGACTCATAGCGACCCTATAGGACAGAGTAGAGCTGCACTATAGAGTTTCCGAGGAGCGTCTGGTGGATTCGAACTGCTGACCTCTTGGTTAGCAGCCATAGCACTTAACCACTATGCCACCAGTGTTTCTGAAATAAGAGAAAGGCCACTTAAAAACATCAGGAGAGGGGATGTTACAGAAAACAGTGTGTTAAGAAGGTATAGGATTCGTTCCCTCCACTGAAGCAATGAAAAAAACCAAAAACCAAACCCAATGCCATCGAGTCGACTCCCACTCATAGCGACCCTATAGAACAGAGTAGAACTGCCCCATAGAGTTTCCAAGAAGCGCCTGGAGGCTTCGAACTGCCGACCCTTTGGTTAGCGCCTGGAGGCTTTGAACTGCCGACCCTTTGGTTAGCAGCCGTAGCACTTAACCACTAGGCCACCAGGGTTTCCCTGAAGCAATGAATAAGTGGGAAAAAAACCTGACAGAATAAACATTAAGTGCTTCATGAGAAAAGATGCTGTTGAATTTTGATGAAAAATGGTGGCATTTTTGTTTATTCACCTACTATCCCCCATTCTCCACTTGGCAGCTGCCATGAAGACAGCAGCCCACATTCCTGGTGTGGCTTGCTGGTGCCAGGGTGTGGACAAGACAGATCTTTTTTCTAAAAATGTTGTTGTTGTTTATTTTGACCAATCTGGTAGTTCCAGAGATACTTGCTCTGAGATAGGCCTTGGCTTTATTCCTCTCAGACATGAGTGGCTACCAGGTGGTATCTGTCTGTGAAAAGCCTTAAAGACATATAATGCCATAACCAGCTTAGGTAAGGAATGGAGAACAGGGAAGGAAGCAGACAAACCTGATAGCCTGGAAAAGAAGAGGCTGACGAGGCAGATGCATGGGAGAATAAATTGTAGAGATACTGAATGTACTGAAGGATCAGAGATCCAATGTACATACCCAGGTTGAATGCATGCTCAGACAAGACCTGAGAGGACCCTAGGTTTGAGCCTCTGGCAGATCTTTGGGCTCTGCACAAATGGAGGTGTAGACTAAGGCCCAGTTGTAGGTGGCCTGGCTAAGCATTGAAAGAGTACCTAATTCAGAGTCAATCTTCAATGACCAGGAAAGTGTTTTTAGTTTTCTTTTTCTTCTCTTTTTGACTCCAAAAAAGGTCTCTATCAGGTTACTGGTTGACCACTAAAATAACTGAAGATAGACTTCAGTGACCACACATGGCAAAGAAAACAGTCTATGAAAAATAATAAATACATACAAACAAATAAATAGTTTGGAAATGTCACTAAACAGATGAGCACTAGGTAGGCTGGAGAATCTGCTTTTCAGAGTTAACACATAAAATTCACAAAGCCCAGTGTTTGGTAAAAATACTAGGCATGCCAAGAAACAGGAAGTACAACCAATTCACAGGAAAAAAAAAAATCGGTGAAAGCAGTCCCTGAAGAACCAATGACATAGAATTGCTAGGCAAATCGTTTAAATCTACTGTGTTAAACGTGGTCAAAGACCTAAAGGAAAACAGGAGAATGTCTCAACGAATAGAGAATATCAATAATGACAAAGAAATTATAAAGAAGGCATCAAATAGAAATTAACATCAATCTTTCTCAAACTTTTCCAAAAACTAAAAAGAAGGAATAATTTGTAACTCAATCCATGATGCTATCAGCATCCTGATATTTAGCCAGACAAAGCCATCAGAAAAAAATATTGCATAGAAATATCTATGGAAATCCTCAACAAAATAGTAAAACTCCAATCCAGCAGCATATTAAAAGGACCATATGCCATAACCCTGTGTGCTTTGTCCCACAAGTGCAGCATATATAAAAGTCAATCAGTGTAATGCAACACATTAATAGAACGTAGGGAGAGGGGGATGATCTATCAACTGATGCAGAAAAAAGCGTTTAACAAAAAAACACTCAAAAATCAGGAATAAAAGCGAACTTCCTATTGTGTGAGAGTCAAAAATGGCCTCTGTGTATTAGCCCCAAGTTATTTACTTCTTCAAGTAAGCCGAGGCGTATTATATGGAAAAAAAAAAAAAAAAACTGGCATGAAACTCAAACTTGTACATGTCCAACTGATTTAAAAATAGCCCAAATAAGCAGATTTTTAGCCACTTAGGACCTGCCTGTTTTACATACCCTGCAAAAGTGGACTCAACTTCTGCTAGTCCTGAAAAAAAAAAAAAAAAGATAAATTCCTGTAGTTATAAAGACCCTAGGATGCTGCTGCTTTTAGAGCTCTCTGACCCAGAGACTTATCGCCTGGCTGCAGGAGGATATCGCTTCTCACCCCTGGGAGCTTTCTTGCTCTCTTCTCCTTCTGATGCTACCTGTGACTCTAGCCTCTGGAAGACCTTCTGCTACAAGGACCACCCCCTTGCATGTGACTTTCAATGTGTTGGCCCCATTAAATAGCTTGTTGTGCAATACTGTCATATAGCTCTGAATTTCCTTCACCTCAGTACACTTCCTTAAAATGATAAAGGACAGTTGTGAAAAACCAACACTTAACATTATACTCAATGGTGAAAGACTGAAAGATTTTGCCATAAAATCAGGAACACGGCAAGGATATCTCTTTTCCCTACTTCTATTCAACACTGTGGTCTTTTTGTTCGCCTCTGTGAATGTGAAAACTGGACAATGAAAAAAGAAGGCAGGAGAAGTACTGATGCGTGGAAGTGTGGTGTTGGTGAAGAATATTGAATGTACCATGGATTAACAAAAGAACAAAAAAATCAGTCTTACAATAAAACAGTGAAATGTTCCTTAGGAATGAGGATGGCAAGACTTCATCTTACTTACTTTGGACACATTATCTGCAAAGACCGATCACTAGGAAAAGAAGTCCTGTTAGGTGAAGTAGAAGATCACAAAAATAAAGGAAAACCCTCAAAAAGATGGATTGACCCAATAACCACAACAATGGACTCAAACATACCAACAATCATTAGGATGGCATGGGACCAGGGAAAGTTTCTTTCTCTTATATATTAGGTTACTTTGAGTAGAAGCCAACTAAATAGTAACCGCTCTCAACAACATTCAGCGCAAGACATCAACAACAACACAGCTACAGCTTATCTTCATATAAAACAAAAACCACCACCAGTTGCAGTAGAATCAAACGCAACTCACAGTGACCCGCTGGGTGTCGGAGTAGAACCGGGCTCCGTCAGTAGGCCGCACTGTGTGTCTGTACCATAATTTGTTTCCCATTCGTCTGTTGATGAGCATTTAGGTTGTTTACATCTTTGTGCTGTTGTGAATGGTGCTCCCATGAACATGGTATGCATATGTCTATTCCTGCGACTGCTCTTACTTCTCTTGGGTATATTCCTGAGTGGGATTGCTGGATCTTATGGTATTTCTACTTCTAGCTTTTTAAGGAAGCACCAGATTGTTTTCCAAAGTGATTGTATCATTTTACATTCTCACCAGCAGTGCATGAGAGTCCAATCTCTCCACAACCTCTCCAACATTTTTATTTTGTGGTTTATGGATTGACCAAACCCATTGCCATTGAGTCATTTCTGACTCATAGAGACCCTATAGGACAGAGTAGAACTGCCTTGTGGAGTTTCCAAGGAGCACCTGGTGAATTCCAACTGCCGACCTTTTGGTTAACAGCATTTAACCACTACACCACCAGGGTTTCCTTTTTTTGGATTAGCGCCAGTGTTATTGGGGTGATAAGACATCTCTTTGTTGTTTTAATTTGCATTTCTCTGGTGGCTAATGATCATGAGCATTTCCTCATGTGTACATTAGCCACCTGAATATCTTTTTTGGTGCAGTGTCTGTTTATATGCTTTGCCCATTTTTAATTTTTTTTATTTGTCTTTTTGTAGTTGAGGTGTTGCTGTACTTTGTAGATTTTAATGATTAGACCCTTCCCAGATATGTCATAGTTAAAAATTTCTTCCCAATCTGTAGGTTCTGTTTTTACTCTTTTCATGAGCATAACTGACTTTTAGCAGACCCCAGTTATCTAGTTTCTGCATTGTTGGTTATGGTTTGTATTCTGTTTATGTCGTGTATCAGGCCTCCTAGCATTGTCCCTATTTTTTCTTCCGTGATCTTTATCATTTTAGGTTTTATATTTAGGTCTTTGATCATTTTGAGTTAGTTTCTGTGCATGATGTGAGGTATGGGTCCTGTTTCATTTTTTTGCAGACAGATATCCAGTTACGCCAGCACCACTTGTTAAAAAGACTGTCTTTTCCCCCATTTAATGGACTTTGGGCCTTTGTCAACTATCAGCTGCTCATAGGTGCATGGATTTACGTCTGGGTTCTCAATTTTGTTATATTGGTCTACGTGTCTGTTGTACCAGTACCAGGCTGTTTTGACTATCATGGTGGTATAACAGGTTTTAACATCAGGTTTTTTTTTTTAGTGTGAGGCCTCCCACTTTGTTCTTCTTCAGTAATTCTTCACTTATTTGGGGCTTCTTCCTTTTCCATATGAAGTTTGTGATTTGTTTCTCCAACATGCTAAAAGTTGTCATTGGAATTTGAATTGAGATTGCATTGTATCTGTAGATCACTTTGGGAAGAACTGACATTTTCATAGTGTTGAGTCTTCCTGTCTATCAGCATGGTATGTTTTTCCACTTATTTAGGTCTCTTTTGATTTCTTGTAATAGTGTCTTGTAGTTTTCTTTGTGTAGGTTTTTTACATCTCTGTTTAAATTTATTCCTAAATACTTTATCTTCTTGAGGGCTATTATAATGGTATTGATTTGGTGATTTCCTCTTGGAAGTTCTCTCTTTTGGTGCAGAGGAATCTGACTGACTTATGTATGTTTATCTTATATCCTGATATTTTGCAAAATCTTCTATTTTAGTTGTAGTAGTTTTCTTGTGGATTTTGGGGGGTTTTCCATGTATAAAACCATATCATCTGCAAATAGGGATACTTTTACTTCTTCGTTACCAATTTGGATGCACTTTATTTCTTTTTCTTGCCTTATTGATCTGGCTAGGGCCTCCAGTACAATGTTGAATATGAGTGGTGACAAAGGGCATCCATGTCTGGTTCCCCTTCTCAAGGGGAATGCTTTAAGACTCTTCATTTAGGATGATGTTGGTTGTTGGCTTTGTATAAATGGCCTTTATTATGTCCAGGAATTTTCCTTCTATTCCTATTTCGCTGAGAGTTTTTATCATGAATGGGTGTTGGACTTTTTAAAATACCTTTTCTGCATCAGTTGATAAGATCATGTGGTTCTTGTCTTTTGTTTTATTTATGTGATGGATTACATTATTGTTTTTCTAATGTTGCACCATCCCTGCATACCTGGTATGAATCCCACGTGGTCATGGTGAATTATTTTTTGATATGTTGTTGAATTCTATTGGCTAGAATTTTGTTGAGGATTTTTGGGTCTATATTCATGAGGGATATTGGTCTGTAATTTTCTTTTTTTTGTGGATCTTTACCTGACTTTTCTATCATGGTTATGTTGGCTTCATAGAATGAGTTTGCGAGTATTTCATCCTTTTCTATGCCTGAAATGCCTTTGGTAGTAATGGTGTTAACTCTTCCCTGAAAGTTTGGTAGAATTCTCCAGTGAAGCCGTCTGGGCCAGGGCTGTTTTGTTGGTGGTGGTTTTTATTTTTTTAATTATCTCTTCAATCTCTTCTTTTGTTGTGAGTTTATTTAATTTTTCTACCTCAGTTTGTGTTAGTTTAGGTAAGTAGTGTGTTCCTAGAAATTTGTCCATTTCTTCTAGATTTTCAAATTTGTTAGAGTACAATTTTTCATAGTATTCTGTTATGATCCTTTTTATTTCCATTGGGTCTGTTGTGATATCACCCATTCCATTTCTTATTTAGGTTATTTGCTTCCTCTCCTGTTTTTTCTTTTGTCAATTTGACCAATGGTTTATTGATTCTGTTGATCTTTTGAAAAAACCATCTTTTAGTATTGTCTACTCTTTCAATTGTTTTCCTATTCTCTATCTCATTCATTTCTGCTCTAACCTTTATTATTTCCTTTCTTCTGGTGCCTGAGGGCTACTTTTGTTTCTCTCTATTTGTTCAAGTTGTAGGGTTAACGTTTTGATTTTGGCACTTTCTTCTTTTTGAATGTGTGCATTTATTGTTGTAAATTGACCTCTAAGCATTGCTTTTGCTGTTTTCCAAAGGTTCTGGTAAGACATGTTTTCATTCTTCATTTAATTCTATGAATTTATTTTTTCCATCCTTGATTTCTTCTATAATCCAGTAGTTTTTAAGCAAGGTGTTGTTCTGTTTCCACGTATTTGATTTTTTTTCCTTGCTGTTTCTGTTATTGATTTCTAATTTTATGTCATTATAATCAGAGGATACTCTTTCTTAAGGTCAGCTGATTAACAATTTTAATTCCATGTACAATCTTAATTCTCCTTTGCCATGTAACTTAACATATTCACAGATTCCAGGGATTGAGACAAGGACACCTTTGGAGAATCTTTTTCCTATCTTCCGTATTGATATTTTGTAAAACCATGTCTGTTCAACAGGCAGACATCAAGGCCAGCTCCTGGCAATACAAAAACCTAATTGATAGTGCCAGGTCACCTCCCAGATGTCAAAAAATATTCTACTTCTTCTTCTAGGATATTCGTACTCAGTTCTCTTCCCTTTGAGTTAATTCATCTCACTGTACTACTATGACTTTTTGTTTAACTGTATCTGTTTACAAACTTCAATAAAATTAAAAATATCTCTACTGCAGTAAAAAATGTATTAAAATAATTCATTAAACAAGTACAAATTTGCAATGACTATAGTGGCTATTGTGCCAGTCTGCCTCAACAAAGGTCTCCCTTACCCTCTCTGGCCCGGTATTTCCCCAAGCATGAGGTCCTGCATTAGATTGATCCCTCCTAATGGTTTGTCCAAAGGAAGTGAGTCAGACAATGTTCTGTTGTGATCCGTAAGTTTTACATTGGCTAATTATTGGAAATAGACCACCAGACCATTTTCCTAGTCTAATCTTTTTAAGGTTTTAACCTTGGGCAGTTACTTAACTTTACTAAGATCCAGTTTCATCAAAAGTCAGTGGGAGCTAAAAATAACATTATCTTCATGAATCTGCTTCGATGAAATCATGCAAATAGACTGTTAGGAACGATATAGCTTACTCAGTAATTTCTCAATAAATATATTTTTTATAATTTTTATTGTGCTTTAAGTGAAAGTTTACAAATCAAATCAGTCTCTCACACAAAAACTTATATACACCTTGCTACATACTCCCAATTGCTATCCGCCTAATGAGACAGCCCGCTCTCTCCCTACACTCTCTCTTTTCGTGTCCATTTCATCAGCTTCTAATCCCCTCCACCCTCTCATTTCCCATCCAGGCAGGAGATGCCAACATAGTCTTAAGTGTCCACCTGATCCAAGAAGCTCACTCCTCACCAGCATCCCTCTCCAACCTATTTTCCAGTCCAATCCATGTCTGAAGAGTTGGTTTCAGGAAAGGTTCCTGTCCTGGGCCAACAGAAGGTCTGGGGGCCATGACCACCAGGGTCCTTCTAATCTCAGTCAGACCATGAAGTCTGGTCTTTCTATGAGAATTTGGGGTCTGCATCCCACTGCTCTCCTGCTCCCTCAGGGGTTCTCTGTTGTATTCCCCGTCAGGGCAGTCATCGGTGGTAGCCGAGCACCATCTAGTTCTTCTGGTCTCAGGATGATGTAGTCACTGGTTCATGTGGCCCTTTCTGTCTCTTGGGCTCGTAATCACCTTGTGTCCTTGGTCTTCTTCATTCTCCTTTGATCCAGGTGGGTTGAGACCAATCGATGCATCTTAGATGGCTGCTTGCTAGCGTTTAAGACCCCAGATGCCACTCTTCGAAGTGGGATACAGAATGTTTTCTTAATAGATTTTATTGTACCAATTGACTTAGATGTCGCCTGAAACCATGGTCCCCAGACCCCTGCCCCTGCTACGCTGGCCTTTGAAGTATTCAGTTTATTCAGGAAACTTCTTTGCTTTTGGTTTAGTCCAATTGTGCTGACCTCCCCTGTATTGTGTGCTGTCTTTCCCTTCACCGAAAATAGTTCCTATTACTATCTAAACCCCTTTCCCGCCCTCCCTCGCTCCCCCCTCTGGTAATGACAAAAGAATGTTTTCTTCTCAGTTTAAACTATTTCTCAAGTTCTTAGGGCACCTTGGTTCCTTCCATCTTTTTGCTATTATAAACAGTGCTGCATAAACATGGGTGTGCATATACCTGTTTGTGTAAAGGCTCTTATTCTTCTAGGATATATTCCAAGGAATGGGATTGCTGGATCCTATGGTAGTTCTATTTCTAGATTTTTAAGGAAGACCCAAATTGATTTCCAAAGTGCCTGTACCATTTTACATTCCCACCAGCAGTGTATAAGTGTTCCAATCTCTCCACAGCCTCTCCAACATTTACTATTTTGTGTTTTTTGGATTAACGCCAGCCTTGTTGGAATGAGATGAAGTCTCATTGTAGTTTCGGTCTGCATTTCTTTAATGGCTGATAATCGTGAACATTTCCTCATGTATCTGTTAGCTACCTGAATGTCTTCTTTAGTAATGTGTCTATTCATATCTTTTGCCCATTTTTAAATTGGGTTATTTGTCTTTTTGTAGTTGAGTTTTTGCAGTATCACGTAGATTTTAGAGATCAGGCGCTGATTGGAAATGTCATAGTTGAAAACTTTTTCCCATTCTGTAAGTAGTCTTTTTACTCTTTTGGTGAAGTCTTTGGATGAGCATAGGTTTTTGATTTTTAGGAGCTCCCAGTTATCTAGTTTTTGTTTTGTATTTTTAATAATGTTTTCTATACTATTTATGCCATGTATTAGGGCTCCGAACAGTGTCCCTATTTTTTCTTCCATGATCTTTACCTTTTTTTTAGATTTTATATTTAGGTGTTTGATACATTTTGAGCTCATTTTTTTGCATGGAGTGAGGTATGGGTCTTGTTTCACTTTTTTGCAGATGAATATCCAGTTATGCCAGCACTATTTGTTAAAAAAAACTGTCTTCTCCCCCCATTTAACTGTTTTGGGGCCTTTGTCAAAAATCAACTGCTCATATGTGGATGGATTTATATCTGGATTCTCAATTCTGTTCCATTGGTCCATGTATCTGTTGTTGTCCCAGTACCAGGCTGTTTTGACTACTGTGGTGGTATAGTAGGTTCTAAAATCAGGGAAAGTAAGGCCTCCCACTTTGTTTTTATTTTTCAGTAATACCTTATTTATCTGGGGCTTCTTTCCCTTCCATATGAAGTTGGTGATTTGTTTCTCCATCTCATCAAGAATGCCGTTAGGATTTGGACCGGAATTGCATTAAATGTATAGATCCCTTTTGGCAGAATAGACATTTTTATAATGTTAAGTCTTCCTATCGATGAGCAAGGTATGTTTTTCCACTTATGTAAGTCTCTTTTGGTTTCTTGCAGAAGTGCTTTGCAGTTTTTTGTATAAGTCTTTTACATCTTTGGTAAGATTTATTCCTAATTATTTTATCTTCTTGGGGGCTACTGTAAATGGCATTGATTTGGTGATTTCCTCTTCAATGTTCTTTTTGTTCGTGTAGAGGAATCCAACTGATTTTTGTATGCTTATCTCGTATCCTGATACTCTGCTGAACTCTTTTATTAGTTTCAGTAGTTTTCTGAAGGATTCCTTAGGGTGTTCTGTGTATAAGATCATGTCACCTGCAAATGGAGATACTTTTACTTCTTCCTTGCCAATCTAGATGCCCTTTATTTCTTTATCTAGCCTAATTTCTCTGGCTAGGACCTCCAACACAATGTTGAGTAAGAGCGGTGATAAAGGGCATCCTTGTCTGGTTCCCAGTCTCAGTGGGAATGCTTTCAGGCTCTCTCCATTTAGGGTGATGTTTGCTGTTGGCTTTATATAAATGCCCTTTATTATGTTGAGAAATTTTCCTTCTATTCCTGTTTTGCTCAAGTTTTTATCATGAATAGGTGTTGGACTTTGTCAAATCCCTTTTCTGCATCAATTGATAAAATCATGTGATTCTTGTCTTTTGTTTTATTTATGTCATGGATTACATTAATTGTTTTTCTAATGTTGAACTATCCCTGCATACCTGGTATGAATCCCACTTGGTCATGGTGAATTATTTTTTTGATATGTTGTTGAATTCTATTGGCGAGAATTTTGTTGAGGATTTTTGTGTCTAAGTTCCTGAGGGATATAGGTCTATAATTTTCTTTTCTTGTGGTGTCTTTACGTGGTTTTGGTATGAGGGATATGGTGGCTTCATAGAATGAGTTTGGTAGTATTCTGTCCTTTCTATGCTCTGAAGTACCTTTAGTAGTAGTGGTGTTAACTCTTCTCTGAAAGTTTGGTAGAACTCTGCAGTGAAGCTGTCCGGACCAGGGCTTTTTTGGGGTGGGGGGGGTTTGATTGCCTTTTCCATCTCTTCTTTTGTTATGGGTCTATTTAGCTGTTCTACCTCTTTTTGTGTTAGTTTAGGTAGGCAGTGTGTTTCTAGGAATTCACCCATTTCTTCTAGGTTTTCACATTTGTCAGAGTACAATTTTTCACAGAAATCTGATATGATTCTTTTAATTTTAGTTGGGTATGTTGTAATATCGCCCATCCCATTTCTTATTCAGGTTATTTGGTTCCTCTCCTGTTTTTCTTTTGTCAGTTTGGCTAGTGGTTTATCAATTTTGTTAGTTTTTTCAAAGAAAACAGCTTTTGGTCTTGTTAATTCTTTTCATTGTTTTCTATTTCTTGTAGTTCAGCTCTAATTTTTAGTTTTTTTTTTTTTTCTGGTGCCTGTGAGTTTCTTTTGTTGCTCTCTTTCTATTTGTTCAAGTTGTGGGGATAATTCTTTGATTTTGGCCCCTTCTTCGTTTTGGATGTGTGCATTTATTGATATAAATTGACTTCTGAGCATTTCTTTCACTGTATCCCAGCGTTTTTACAGGAAGTGTTTTCATTCTCATTGGAATTTCTTTGTTCCATCCTTAATGCCTTCTATAATCCAGTCTTTTGTTTTGTTCAGTTTCCAAGTGTCTGATTTCTTTTCCCTGCTTTTCCTGTTATTGATTTCCACCTTCATGCCCTTATGGTCAGAGAAGATGCTTTGTAATATTTGAATGTTTTGGATTCTGCTAAGGCTTACTTTATGCCATAATATGTGGTCTTCTAGAGAATGTCCATGTGCACTAGAAAAGAAAGTATACTTGGCTGCTGTCGGGCGGAGTGTTCTGTATATGTCTATGAGGTCAAGTTGGTTGATTGTGGCATTTAGGTCTTCCGTGTCTTTATTGAGCTTCTTTCTGGATGTCCTGTCCTTCACCAAAAGTGGTGTGTTGAAGTCTCCTACTATTATTGTTTTGTCAGAAATTAATAACTCAATAAATATTAACTGTCCTGATTTTTGTTATTGATTCTAATATTATTATTTTCTCTTTTAATTAATTTATTCAGGGTTACCAGAATTTGACTTATATTTCTACTTTCACTTTCTTTTTTCTCATATTATTGACTATATCCATAGGTATATGCCTGTTTGAAAATAAAATTCAAATATCCCTTCATAGATTGGTTTGACAATCCTAGTATGACTATATAATTGTGTGGTTTGTCTATCTAACCACATTGCACATGCAAACAGGATGTGCCTCAAACTACCAGACAACTAAGAATGAGACATGTACAACCACTGGCATCAACCATTTCATGAGTGCTACGGCCATCTGTGATCAAGACATTTACACAATATTGGCAAAGTGAAAGCCACTATTATTATTTCTAGAAAGCAAACAGTAAACAGTAAAACAAATTCTCAAAGCAGATCTGCTTATTCTTCTCCAAACTACTCATATTCTTTCAATATCACTGTACTGGCACATTGTGTTTCTGGTCAAATGTTGTCTTCATGTCACCACTGCCTCTGGCTGCCACCATGTTACCCGGGACACCTGCATGGCTTCCGAGGCTTCTGCTCTGCCCCTGGGCCTCAGTGGGCCTTGCTTCACTAATGGAAAGATGCCTGCACAGGATCTCCTGAGCCTCTGCCACTGGGCCCTTTTTGACCTATGCTGCTGCCTCCTACCATGCTACCCAGGCCAGAGTGGTTCTCTGTCTTGCTGCCGTGATACCAAGGCCTACCCTGCATGAGGGAATGTATTGTTCCCACCACGATGCCCAAAGGGGGAAGGAAGCAAATTACACCAGCCACACTCAGGTCTCTGTCCCGCAGGTACAACTGTTGCAGTACTTTAGTAGAAGGCACACCCCTGCACAAAGACACTCAGTTCTCTCTCTATGGACCAGCAAGCCCACCATCCCTGTCTTCACTCTTACAACTCTCTCTTCTTAATATAGGGAGTTCTCAATGCAGGGACCCTGGGTCCAAAGGATGCACTCCACTCTACGCTCTTTTTGATGGTAGTGAGGGGCCCCAGAACCTCTGTGGATTTGGCCCTTATATAAGCCTAACAGAATAGGAACAACAACCAATCTCCTAGTTGGACCACAAAGGGCACAATCCCATTAAGTGAATTTTCAATCCTCTAGTTTTGTAATAAATCTACTAATACCTTGCAAAATTTTGGCCCAGACAATCATTTTGTGAAATTACAAGACCAGGGCTAGAAAAGCCATATAAAAGTGATTCATTGCACTGCAATAATTCAGCCCATTTTCTTAACCCTTAACCAGTTCATAAGCAGAGCTGTAACAAATCAATTAGTTAATGCTTATTATATTTTGATTATGTAGCACAGCATCGTATAACCTCCCATATTGGAGCTCCTGAGTGGTGCAAACAGTTATACTGTATAATCTCCTGGAGCAGAGCCCCTGGGTGGTACAGTTAACATGTTCAGATGCTAACTGAAAAGACGGAGGTTCAAGTCCACCCAAAGGCACCTTGGAAGAAAGACCTGGTGATCTACTTCTGAAAAATCACCCATTAAAAACTCTACAGAGCACAGTTCCACTCTGACACACACAGGGTTGCCATGAGTCAGACGTAACTCAATGGCAACTGATTTTTACTGTTTTCTGTTGCAAGATAAAGACATTAAAAAAAAAACTCTCAGTACTGTACGTCAGTTCATAAGTCAACATATTCAGCTAAAGCAGAGAAGAAAGGAGATAATGAAATTATACTTATTTGATAGATCTGGTGCTTTATATTTATTCCATACCTGAAACCAAAACCAAACCCATTGTCATCAAGTCTATTCCAACTCATAGAGACCCAATAGGACAGAGTAGAACTGCCCCATGGAGTTTCCAAGGAGCTTCTGGTGAATTTGAACTGCTGGCGTTTTGGTCAGCAGCTGAGCTCTTAACGACTGCACTACCAGGGCTCCTTATTCTATACAGTAGCCCCTAAAAATAATCCTATGGAAGAGGCATTATTATGCCCCTTTTACAGATGATTAAACTGACGCTCAGAGAGGTTATATAACAGGCCCCAAATATATAACTAGAAAGTTTCAAGACTGGAAAAGTTCAATTCGGTCATGGCCTTTTGTTGGGTAAGACATGTCTAGAAGTCCACTCTATTCCCCACATCATTACCAGCTCTTTCTTGACGCATTAGTTATTGTGAAAGTTTAGGTTAACAGGATTGTGGACTAAGTATATTTTCTAGGTATGAGTTAAGTGCTTTATGCATCGTATCTCATTTAATACTAATAATATTATAAGGTAAGCATCATATTCAAAATAATCACATCCTGACTTTAGCATGTTGATAAAACAGGTCATTATCTTCAGAGATCAAATATCCTGAAATTTTAAAATAATCCTGT